>NW_005054362.1:413480-433533 GCF_000277835.1 Geospiza fortis
TCTATGATGCCCGTGAATTGTGTATTTCCCTGTGATAAAAGCTGAGATCCGTGGGTTGGGCTGGGGAATGGGGCAGAGCCTGGGTCTCTCATACATGTGAGGATGCATTTATGGCTTGGTGCAGAGTGACTGGGGCTGCCCTGATGGGAATGGGGCAGAGCCTGGGCCTCTCACCCATGTCAGGATGCATTTCTGGTTCATTTCTGGTGCAGTGCATTTCACTGGGGCTGCCCTGGTGCAGGGTGGCAGAGCCTGGGTTTCTCACCAATGCAGGGATGCATTTCTGGTGCGGTGCATTTCACTGGGGCAGCCCTGGTGCAGGGTGGCAGAGCCTGGGTTTCTCACCAATGCAGGGATGCATTTCGGGTGCGGTGCATTTCACTGGGGCTGCCCTGGTGCGGGGTGGCAGAGCCTGGGTTTCTCACCAATGCAGGGATGCATTTCTGGTGCAGTGCATTTCACTGGGGCCGCCCTGGTGCGGGGTGGCAGCGCTGGGCACGGGCTCTGTCCTGGCTGCCCTGGGGTGCTGCCCTTGGTGCGCCAGGGGCTCCCAGCACTCAGTCACTGCTCTCTAGGAGTCACTTGACTCCTGGGGCCTCTCTGCTTGTTTGTTTTTAGATTACAGCCCTTCCCTGGCTTTGAGGACAGGGATGGAGGTGTGTGTGCTGCAGCAGTGGGGCAGGGCTGTGGTTTCCTCAGAGCACGTCCTGGGGTCATGTCACGGATTTGTGTTTGTTGTCCTTTACAGTATAAAGGAAATGAAGATGGGGAGACAGTTATCATCGAAAAAGACCATTTTATGGATGACTTCTTCCAACAGGTAAAGTTACAGTTTTCACCATGGATTGAAGACTGACTGTTCCCTCTGTGTGCCTTTTAATTTCAGTAAATAAATTTCAGTTAATTTCAGGTTTAACAATTCATCTACACATCCTCCCCAGTATGGTTGATAATTATATGCCAAAACAAATGTTGCTAATGCTTTGTTAGTTTATTTCAGGGCATTTTCTGTGTTTATTGCAGAGAAATGTTTTTGTTTCCCTGTCAACAAGAAATTTGCTAATGAAATTTTAAAATAGTTGTTTATTAGGAATATTAACACTTGAGTTTTTGGCCATTCAGTACATATTTGCTATTACCAATACTGGGTTTTAGTTTAAAAAAATAATTACAGACTGTTTAAATGTTGACATTTCTGCTGGGGTTTCTTTCTGATGAAAGAAATCTACTACTACTTACAGATGAAATAGTTTGGGTTTTATTAGCAGGGTTTTTTCGTTTTTCAAGAAATATTGGCCCTAAGTTTTTCTAATGTCTTCTTTGCCATATTTCTCTTCCTCTAGGTTGAGGAAATTAGAAATAACATAGCAAAAATAGCACAAAATGTGGAAGAAGTGAAGAAGCAGCACAGCATTATCCTGTCAGCACCAAATCCTGAAGGAAGTGAGTAATAATTTTTAAGATATCACATAAGTGCGGCTAGATATTCTGAAATATTGTTTGCTTATTTTAGCTGTCCATAAGAATAGAACTTCAGATGTTCAGGATGCAAAATGTAACACTAAGTACACATTTTCATTTTTATATTGAATTAATACTTTCATTTGTTTATTTTGACCTTTTTTAAGTATCATTTGAAAAAATGTGTGTTCAGAATATTTCTTGCATCATCCAAACCTTTCCTAGACCAAAACTCAGTTTAATATGGGTGGTTTCCTTCTGGAGCAGAGAGGTTGCTTAGGTTTCTCCTAATCTGTGGAAATGCTGAAGTTGTCAGCTGCAGCTTGGGCTGTCAAATCTTTATTCCTGCGTGGCACCAGGGCCAGCTGCTGCTGCAGTGCTGGCAGATCCACGTGCAATTCCACTGCAGAACTTGCAGTTCCACGTGCAGCCCCATTTTTAGAGGCTTTACCCCAGAGCTGGAAGTGCAGTTGTGCTTTCCCAGCACAGAACTGGGAAGTTCAGGGCCCCTGCCCAGAGCATGGCCCTGTCCCAGCCCTTGTCTGTGCTCCTGGGCAGGGCTCAGAGAAAAGGGAACAAAAGATGCTGAGGTGTTTGTTGTGTGAATGTTGCAATGCTGCCTTGCCATTTATCTTGTGACTCCATCTCAGTGGTGGAAACTGAATGTGGGGTGTTATTTTATCCTCTTTTCCTTGGTGTGTGTTTGCATTCCCACAGCTGATTTTGCAGCTGCCTTTTCAGGGTCTCAGGTTTAACCAGGGCCCATCTGACTGTTCAATGGCAGCACCTGTGAGCAGTGTGTGTCCTTGGGGATGTGCACAGCTCCCCGTGTTCTGGGGATGTGCACAGCTCCCTGAATGCTCTGGTGAAAGCCCTCAGAGTGTCCCAGGCGGTGCCTGGCACAGACATGTCACTGAGTGTTAACGCAGTGCACACATGGTACACAACACTCACAGAAAAGGGGAGAGAAAGAGAGAAATCTGTGGATTCACCTGCACTTACAACTCAGGAGCATTTAACTTTTGACTGGCAAATTGACATTACCCTGAAAGTGTAAACAAAACTGTTTGTCACCTGGTTTAGTTGAAGATTTGGTAATAATAATATTGCCGAGGTGTAAACCTGTCATGAGAAGCAAGCACCTGATGGGTGCTGTTACAAAAACAGTAAAGTACTTAGGAGTTGTACTGAATGAAATTCTGAGATTACAAGGTGGATTTGTAGACTTGCTGACTTACTATAATCAATCACTAACGGTTCAAAAAATATATTTTTTTAAAGGAACAAAGGAAGAACTCGAAGAACTAAATGAGGAAATCAAGAAGATTGCTAATAAAATCCGGGCCAGGTTAAAGGGTAAGTTGTGAGGACAAGTGAAACTCTTTGCTTTCAGAAATAATGTAGAAAATGACAATGCAAAGTAATTCCTCCATAGAGAAATGTCTTCTGCAACTGAAGTGCTTTTTTGGGGAGATGATATTTTGGAAGAAGATTAACTTTAACTGCAAAATGACACCTTTAAAATTTTTTCCAGTGTAATAGACAGTAGTGTGACTCTGTTAAGAGTATGATTGAAGCAGTTGCTGTGTTTAAAGATCTCTACCAATTACCACAATTATTTTAAAATAATTAAAATTATTTTAAAATTAAAATCTCCCCTGAAATGTTTCACATGTCTCTGGGGAACTTGTACGTTTAAAAAGTAATATTAATATTTACAAAGCAATTGAGCTGTTAAATAGCTGACACTGACTCTGTACTCCTGTGTTGTTCTCAGCTATTGAGCAGAGCTTTGATCAGGGTGAAAATGCCAATCGGACATCAGTGGACCTCAGAATCAGAAAAACACAGGTAGGCTCCCTTCAGCTTAAAGAAAGTCAGGGGGTTCTGTGGAGAATGAGTTTAACTGCTCTGAACTCATTTCAGAGCTCTTGTGGTGCTTTGTGGGGCTGTGAGTGCCCCTGGGAGGTGTTGTGTGGAGCTGTTGCTGTGTGACAGAAATGGCCTTTTCTGACATCCCTCTCTGCCCCTCTCTGCCCCTGTCTGTCCCTCCCTCACCGCTGTCCCCATGTCTGTCCCCATGTCTGTCCCTGTCTCACCCCTGTCCCCTGCAGCACTCGGTGCTGGCACACAAGTTTGTGGAGGTGATGACCGAGTACAACGAGACGCAGACGCTGTTCCGGGAGCGCAGCAAGGGCCGCATCCAGAGGCAGCTGGAGATCAGTGAGTGACCCTGTGTGCCCCAAAACCAACCAGTTACTTGTTCTTAGTGCCCCCTTGTTCAAACCAACCAGTTATTTATTGTTGGTGCCCCCCTTGTTCAAACCAACCAGTTATTTATTGTTGGTGCCCCCCTTGTTCCTTATTCATTGGTGTTCAAAGCATCAGAGATCTTGGGCAGCATCTCACAGGGTGTGAGAGAAAAGAAACAGTTTTACTGCGTGGCACAAACTCCTTGATATTACTCTTTCTAGAACAGCTGTAAAGAAAAGAGAGAAAACTCAATAATTTCCTTTAGATTGAAAATTATTAAAGAAATTATCTTTTTCCTTTGCTTCATTGACTTCCAATGTTGCAACTTTAAATGAAGCATCAAGAAAAGCTGCATTCTGAAACAGCAAGTGTTATTAAAAGCCATTCCAAAATTAGCATGCCTAACAGGATAACAGCTCTTTTTATATGGTTCCATTTTTGTCCACAAGGACACTTCATCTGGCATGAAATCAGTGCTGCTGTTACATGTGCTTTAATCATTTGTTGACTGACTCACATATGACTTACTTCAAATTCATTATTGGGAGTATTTAGAAAGGTTCCTGACTTTACTTTGAAGCACAGTGGAAAGTGTCTTGGAAAGTGTCTCTATCTTGGAAAGTGTCTAAAAAGTGCCTAAAATTAGTCTTTTTTTTTTAATATGCTCTGTAGAAATGAATATATACATTGCTGAAGCGGGGAATGCTAACAAGGGAACTGGCAAACTACAAGAAAATTTTACTTTTCAAAGTAAAAAATGTGCTTTTCAAGTTTGTCTTTAGCCTCTCATGCTAATTGTTGTCTTTATCCTAGCTGGAAAGACCACCACTGACGAGGAGCTGGAGGAGATGTTAGAGAGTGGTAATCCTTCCATTTTCACTTCTGATGTATGTATTTCTGGGCCAGTCACCTCCCCTTGCCCTGCTGCCTGCTCCCTGGAAGGTGCTGGCACTCAGGTGTGTCCCTGTCCCCGTCCCAGATCATTTCAGACTCGCAGATCACCCGGCAGGCCCTGAACGAGATCGAGTCCCGGCACAAGGACATCATGAAGCTGGAGTCCAGCATCCGGGAGCTGCACGAGCTCTTCATGGACATGGCCATGTTTGTGGAGACACAGGTACGTGGGGCTGCCCAGGCACCCAGGGCTGGGCTGTCCTCGCTCCTCCCTTGCCATGGGCAGAGCAGCTGAACAGATTCAGAGAGTGCAGATTCAGAGTGGCTCTGGACTGTGGTTAGAACAATAATAATGGAAATTAATCACTGGAGGTTCCTTGTTTTGTTGTGGACAAATGGACCGTCTCAATGTTCTTATGCTTTCAATAACTGACCACAGACTTGGCTTCCAGTCAGCATATTTGATATTTTCTTCAGTATGATTAATTGCAATATGCTGGAACATCTCTGGGCATGTTTAAGTAAGAAAAACTGTCTTGTGGAATGTTGTTAATTCCTTGGGGATTTTGGGTTCTCAGGCACAGTGGAGTACAGGCACAGTGTCAGCAAGGCTGTGTGCACCTTGCACCTCACGCAGAAGTGCAGTTCTGTGTTCACCAGCATGAATGTAAAGGCCTTGACAAGTCCTTCAAGTCATCTCTTGTATTCATAGGCTTTGTCTTGACATGTGCATAAATCTGTTCTATTTTTAGTCTTTAAATACCAATTATCCACCAAAAGTATTCCTAACCTTGATGTTAAAATGGTTTGACTTCTGCAGGAAAGCGAAAAGAATAGCGTTAAAGAGAAACTTCTTTGAAAAGCAAGTTAGAGGAGCTTGCCTGTTTTTGGTAATTGGGTTTTGTTCTAAAAGTCCTTTGTTGCTTTGATATTAAATGTTCAGCCAAGAGAAATGGGTAGCAGGTTTCTTTTGAATTACACACGAACAGAAGTTACTTGTGCATCATTCTGTAATGCTTTGCTGTTTATGCTGCTGATTATTTCTTCTGCTGGACAGAGACACAGGTAACAGACTTACTGTCATCCTTCACCAGTCCTCCATTTCACTGCCAAACGCCATTGCTCATAATTAATTTGAGTTGGTCATGCCCTGACACCCCAGTCCCTGAGCTCTGAGCAGCTCCCATGTGTGTGTGCTCCCAGACAGCTGTGGGACCTGTGTGGAGGCAGGGAGTGTCCTCCTGTCCCCTGCAGCCTCTCAGGGCTTTCTGATCCCAGTGTGCCGCTCGTCTGTGGCTGCTGGAACCTCCCTGCACACCAGGGATGTGTGAGGTGCTCACTTCTGTTCCTGCACAGGCAGAAACTCTCCTGCCCCGCTCATGAACATTCCTGGTTCCTCAGAACTGGCAGCCCTTGCTTCTCATTCCCTTTTTCCTTCACATACCAAACAGAACAAATGTCATCCCCAGTATGTGCATCCTTGACTGTGAAAGTAGTTCCTGATGTTCTAGAGCCTTTCTTTTAGATTGCTTAAACAAGGATCTGTGCATTCCAATAACCTGGTTTTCCTTCAAAATTCCATTTTAAGGGAGAAATGATCAACAACATAGAGAAGAACGTGATGAATGCCACAGATTATGTGGAGCATGCAAAAGAAGAGACAAAGAAGGCAGTTAAATATCAAAGCAAAGCACGCAGGGTATGTTGTCTCTCTGTCATTGTGCTGGGTACTATTTTAATTTAGCACAGCAGCATTTCCAACGTGAATGACTTTGCTGTAGTCAGTACTGAAAATTTATAATACCAGCAGAGGACAGACACTTCTGGGACTGTGAGAACAGATCATGCACAGCTAAGGGTGTGTTCACAGTTTTCCACTCAGAACTGCTATTACAGAGTGTAAAAACCCCAAAAGAAGCATTAATGTATTATTTCAGTGGATAAATTCCCATCTTTTTCTTATCAGCTTTCACAATACCTTAAGTTGTTCAGATTCTAAATATCCTTAAAAGTTTCTGGCTGTTTATCACAAATGAACTTACCTGAATTTAAAGCTATAAAATCAATTTGCTAGCAGAAAAAAAATAAAAGTGATTTTGCTGAATAGGCTTATTTTTTAAAAATTCTGCTTTGGTTTTTTTTTTGGTTTTTAATGATTTCAGATAAATTAGGGGAATGTTCCCTCTGGAATGGGTGTGGCAGTGTGCCATGACACTGAATTTGTGGAGGACTTGAGTTCAAAGGAAGGTTCTGGCACTTTCCAGGGCACTTGCTTTGTTGTGGTATCTTTCTTCCCATCAGCCACCAAATAATATATTCTGATATCAGACTACTAAGTAGTTTATTTTTGCATTCCAATTTCCCTTTTTGATGTGCTGTGCAGTTGGGTGAGGCTCGTTCTGGTGAGCTGGATTTGAGGGAATAATTCATTTTCTATAGAGATCCACACAGAGATAACACCCCTGATCCCTTACAAAGGATCTTTTCAGAAGTGTTCAGAGAGCCCACTTAATGTGTATGTAAATGGGGATTGTGTCATCTCTGATAACTGGACAGGCATTAATCACATGAGTTTACCTGTTTAAAAACATTTATTCTTACATTTGCAAGACTATACAGATAAATTTATCTCAATTTAAGAATACAGGAGGCTTTAATAAAAGTGCTTGTGGATCTAAAAACTACTTGAAAAATTGAACATAAATGCAAGTGTTAATGTGCCTAATATTTACACTGCCTTGTTTTTTTGACAGAAAATGGTGATAATTATCATTGTGTCAGTGGTGTTGATTGCCATAGTAGCTCTAATAATTGGTTTGTCTGTGGGTATTCGGTGATGCTTGGATAACCTCAGCATGCATGGCTTCCTGCCACTGTGGCAGTAAGTAACTAATCAACTAATTTCTAATTTGGCTCTTGTTTTCTCTGTCTCCTTCTGCTCACCCTTCCCGTCTGCCCAGTGCCCTGGTGACCTGCTCTGTCACCCTGCAGGACCTGTGGCCCTGCTCTGTCACCCTGCAGGACCTGTGGCAGGTCCTGGTGCCCTGGTGGCCCTGCTCTGTCACCCTGCAGGACCTGTGGCAGGTCCTGTGTGTGCTGTGGGTGTGCAGTGACCCTGCTGGGACCTGCCCAGGGCACCCAGAGCAGGAGGTGGCAGCCAGCAGCCCAGGGCTGGCTCCCAGCTCTTGCAGTTACTGGTTTTGTGCTGAAGTTCACATCAGCAGACAATCTGGAATACTAAGAACACTTGGGACTTTATCCAGTGGGGGTTTCTGTGGTTTTAAGTAGAGTTTTAAAAAGTAGGTGTCTGCAGCCATGAAATTGGCTATTGTGGCTTGGATAACATCTTCAGTTTCTTACTTTGAAACTGTTTATTAATGCTAGCCTAAATGAAACAGTGGGAGGTAACAGTGTGTCTGGGACATGGGATTTCTGGCAGTGTTGATGTTTTTCTGAAGTCCCATTTCCTGTCCAGGCAGTGCTGAGCAGGCAGTAGCAGCTGCCTGCTCTGGGTGGGTGCAGCAGAGTGCAGCTTGCAGCATGCCCAGTCTCTGAGCTGCACCCGGAGCACCAGGAGCAGGGCCCAGTTCAGACAGCTCATCAGAAATTCACATTTCTGTACTAACACCCTTTAACACCCAGGTTTGTGCTGTGGGGCTGGAGATCCTTCTCAGCTCTGGTTTGTGGGAGGGGGCAGAATTCAGTGTCATTACCTGCAGTCAGGAATACCTGCCCCACTCACACCCTGATGCACTTGCACAGAAGCATCTCTCCTTTTTTAACCCTTGCAGCTCCTCTGAGCTAGTGCCTGCACAGTTTTTACTGACCTTCTGGTGAATTCCACGCAGGGTGCAGCTGTAAGGGCTTGAGCAGGCTGCAAATATTTATCCAAGGAGGGTGGCAGTGAGCAGCTACTTAGAGCTGACCTACATCTGTTTGTAATGATGTTTACAGAAGTTGGGCATGAGTAATAGCCAACATTCTGTAAAGGAAAATAGGGAAATGTCGCACAGATGCTCTGTCTTGTGACTATGGTTACATGTGTGTTAGAAACAGGAAATCATAGCAGTGATTACTCCTTAGGAAAAAAATCCCAGCACTCAGCTTGGGTGTCAGTCTTGCTGTGGCTCTGAGTGTATTTAATTCTGTCTCCGACAAAGTATTTCAATCTTAACTTTGCTCTCTTTTCCCTGCAGAAATTGATGTTCATAATAATATGTGTAACTGTACTGCTTCTGATACTTGGAATTATCCTAGCAACAACTCTGTCCTAGCAAGCACATTCCAAGAGTTACCAACCTTCAGGAACTCCAAAACATCTTCAGTGAAACCAGACCTTTTCCACAGATGATGCCTTACCATGATGACCTGTCACTAATGGCTAAAAGTGAAAGCAGAATCACTCTTAATGTTTACTCACAAATGGAGATCAGAATGTATTTGGGGGTGTATGGATTTTACAGCATAAACTAGACACTTGTGAGACTGAAACTTGGTTTTGAACTAAAGTAACTTTGGGTTTTTTCACATCTCAGTGTTACAGTTGCAGTAGGGAGTTGAGAGACTATTGAGTTTTGAGTGTTTGGCTTTTTTTTTTCCTATTGCTAACCTAACTCTAATCATGACTTTAAGTACCTTGCCAGTGCTGCCTTTGTTAGCACTCTTGTGAATATTTTTATGAGATGTAGCCTTGTGTTTAAGTGTATTAATTATTTAGTCACCTTAACCTATTTAAACCTTATGCTTTTTCTCCAACAAGTGCTAAAATATCTTATCCTGACAGGACTACTCCTTTAACTGCCCTAGTGCATTACTTGAGAAGAAAAATGCAAAAAAGCTTTTTTACACTTGCCAGTTTTTTTATTTTTCTGTCAAGGTTAACTGCTTTAAATGCTTCCTTCACAGTTAATAAAAAGTTAGATGCAACATTTCTGGTAAAAGCATACAGCTCTGAAATGCCGAATTTGCACTTGGGCAGGTAATTTTACAGGTAGTTCTTGTGCAAAGGAAACTGATGGATCAATTTAGCCTTATTGCTTACATGGATATGACAAAAATGACTTTGTAAAGCCAAATCAAGTTTTCTTGTTCTGGAGTTTGCTAATGTTGATGTATGAATATAGCACAGGGGGATGAGCTCCCCCAGAAGATCTGAAACTTAATACAAACTAAGACACTGATTTGTTATGAAATGTGTGTGGCTATAACATGGATGAAGTGTTTTGGTGTACACATGCCTTTGTAATGCCAGCTTGCACCACTTGAAAGCTTCAAAGAATTCAATGTACCCAAATAACTGCATTTAGTGTTACAGGTTATTTTTGTATTTTTGTGTGTAAAATATTTGTAACTTGGGTTTGTGACTCCTCGTTGTTTAAGCATATCCTTGTAGATATGTAGATACATTTACACTCTAAGAGAAGGAGAGGAGAGGATGATTTGTGCCTTTTAAGCATAGTCTAAAACTGTACTCATCAATGTGTTCAGATATTCAGCTCTCATGTTGACTGCAGTAACTCAGTCCTACCAGTTTAGAATCCTCAAACTTAGGTTTTGCTGAAAGTGTCTGAGATCAAAGTTACTCAGTAAGGGAGAATTCAGGCTTCATAAAATTCAGCAGAGTTTACAGTTCCTCTTGTATGTATGAATATTCCTGCTTTGCTGTCCAGGTATACTGTGAATATGCTGGAGCTATTCAGATGTCAAACATGTTTAAAGAAGAAAACAAATATTGTTATTATTATTATTATTATTATTATTGGTATCTTTACAAGTCAGCCATAAAGAAGTCGCTTGAAAAATTCGGCTTCAACAATGAACAAATTTCTTTTACCTCTGAGTCCAGAATGCTCACTGATGTTTGGGAGGAAGTTTACATGCAAAGTAAGGAAGGATTGGTTGCCTTAATGCTCATTCTAGGTAAATACCTTTTATTCTGTAGTTTTCTAGATTTTTATCAGTAAATATTATTTATACAGATATGCAGATTAGATGGGGGGGAAATCACTCCTGCTGTTTTCCAGCTGGTTATGTAAACTGACCCTCAGAATCCTGTCCTGTTGAATTTTTCTCTCTGTAATGCAGTAATTGCCCATCAAGACCAGAAATTTGAATAGGCTACTCCACACTTTTTACTTCTTGTTGAACAGCTGCCTCAATGAGTTTGTTTTAAAGCAAAACAGACCTTTTCACATGGACCTCTTTGTTTGGAGGTCAGAGGGGAGTAAATCTCTAACCTATGCACTAATAAACTCATCCAGCGAGCCTGCTGTGTCTGCTTTGTGTCCCTGCTGTTCCTGGGGCCCCAGGAATGTTCCAGAAGTGTTGGAATGGCTTACATCAAACACAGGCTAGGGTGGCATCTTCTCTGCAACTTCTTACCAAGAAAGGTGTGGAGATAATTATGAAGAAAACAATGGGATATGTTAATTTAGGCTGTGCCCATTGGGGGAGGTTTTTAGAGAAATGTCAAGGTAAGAAACCCCAAGGTTGCAATGAGTGAGTGCTCTCTTCATACAGAAATAATTTGTGACAGCTCCTGGGACAGTCTGACAGCAGTGAGGGTTTGGGGGTTTTATACTGAGAAAGTGGAAGCAAAGCCTTTGGCTGCTGGCAGGGGGGCAGACAAAGCCATTTCTCTCCGAGCTCCCTCCCAGCTGTGTGCACTTCATGCTGCAAATTTCAGTGGGATGGGAAGGCTCTCAGAAAACACAATTCTAATCGTGTTCTTCCAGGCCTTCCCTGGGATTTCTGAGTTAAGCACAGCCAGCAGTCTGGACCTGAGTCTGGGGAAAAGCTCTGGGAGCTGGAGTGTGTTTAGTGGGAGCAATCGAGCTCCAGTCCCCTCTGCAGCATCAGCTGAGAGCTGCAAGCAAGGGAGCCTGGCTGAGCAGCCAGCAGGCTGAAGGGAGAAATACACACATTAAAAAATCCCAACAAACTGCTTTTAATCTGAAAAGCTGCAAAAAACCCATTTCAAAACATCCTGGGTTTGAATCAGCTCATACAAGTGCACATTGCATTTCCAGCTCGCACGCTTGCTCTGCTTCTGGTTTTCCCTTTTGGCAATTTATTCAGAGTAGAGTTAGTGGGTAGAATCTCAGAGGAGAATAAAAGCCAGTGTTTTGAGAACTAATGAAGTAATTATCTAAAGCATTATTTACAATGATTATTTAGAAGATAATGAGACCCTTTAATTATGTTTGTTCTGCATAGCTGGCCGTTCAATAATTCAGGGTGTTGCCATACAATTTTCTCTGTTTACTTTGCACATTTTTTGTTTAGGAAAACGTCACAATTTTGTGTTGTGTGTGAAGCACAGATCTGAGCCCTCTTCTGGGCATTGTTTGTCACATGAAGATCACTGCTCCCCTGGGCTGCACCAGGGGCTTTTGGGCTCAGGCTTGTGCAGAGGGACAGAAGAAATGAAGGGGGAAATGAAGCTGCACCTGTGAAAGGCTGCTCTGGCTTTATTCCTGTAAACTGGAATATTTCCATACATCCATTACTCCCCTGATGTTCCTGTCAGCATTTCTCTCGCTGGAGCTGAAGCCTGACTTGCAGTTTATTTTCATTTTGGGAGCCGTGATGGGGATGTTTCAAATGTGAGGCTTTTAAAAAGAGCTCATTTGTGCAGGGGAAATTCAGAGCATCATTAACATTTCAGTAGCTAATAACAATTTCAGCGCAGCTGTGAGAGAGCTGCTAACTAAACCATTCTCCTGAAGCGCAGGGCAGCAGTGCCCAAGGAGTGGAGGCTTCTGCTGTGAGCTCTTCCTGCAGAGGGAGGGCAGGATGGTCAGAAACCAGCAGGGACAGCTCAGAGGGCTGCCCCAGGAGCCTGGCTGGTCATTCGGGGTCAGACCAGCTCCCACAGGGGTCTGCCGCTGCCTCCAGGAGATGCTGCGGGGCAGGCTGGGCTCCTGCTCCTCTGGGCAGACAGCACATGGAGAACATCTGGATTTCACTGGAGCGCATTCAAAATGTGTAACCCAGCATCCTTCTGGAGGATCACAAAAGTTAAAGTTCAAAAGGGTTATTAAGCAAGGCAGGGTTAGCTTTCACATGGCAAAAACACCTGACAGAAATGCATTCAAATGGTGAGCCTGCAATTAATTGTGAATAAAGTGAGATTCTGAAATACCTGCACAAGGAAAAATGGAAAGGAAAAAGGAAAGGGAAGGGAAGGGAAAAGGAAAGGGAAATTTTGGTCAGGCAGAGGCTGGAATCCCAGTGCCAACCCTCTCCCAGAGAAGGTGCTGCAGGGCTGAGGGACTGTGGCTGTCAGGTCACTTTGGGTGTCCTGTGGGGCTGGGCTGGGCTGCAGATGCAGGTTTTGGGAACCAGGAAGATGTTTATCCCCACAACAAATAATCCACAATAAGGATTTAGTTCAGTGTTTGTGTCTCTCTCCTGGCTTTCCCATGGGGCTTGCCTGGCCTGTTTTTATTCTTTATTCTGTCATTATATTCATTCTTATTTATTAATAATATATTTTATTATTATCCGCACACCTGACATCCCCATTTGTGGGGAACTGATGTTACTGTCCCAGTGCAAACATCCTAAACATCCATTGTTTAAATAATCACAGTTCCTTTTCATGTCCCCACGTTCCAAACCAGTCCCTGCCTCCTGAGCTGCCCACCAAGGGCCACACTGATTTTAAATAAATTCATTTGCATGTGTGGAAGGCGCATTTAGATACTCCCACAGTGCAGAGCTATTTCTCACCACGGATTCACACCGTGAATGAGGCTATTCCTCAATAGCCACTGATGGCAGGATTTAAAATGAGTTCACCTGAAATTAGGTTCAGAACCACAGCAAGATGCACAATGGGTTTTATAGGGCCCAGGAGAACAGGGGAGAGAGCAGGGCAGGTGTGCCATGGGGAGTGAAGGACACCTGTGCCATGGAGAGAGAAAGACACCTGTGCCATGGGGGAGAGAAGGGCAGGGGTGCCATGGGGAGAAGGACACTTGTGCCATGGGGAGAGAAGGCCACCTGTGCCATGGGGAGGGAAGGACACCTGTGCCATGGAGAGAGAAAGACACCTGTGCCATGGGGGAGAGAAGGGCAGGGGTGCCATGGGGAGAAGGACACTTGTGCCATGGGGAGAGAAGGCCACCTGTGCCATGGGGAGGGAAGGACACCTGTGCCATGGAGAGAGAAAGACACCTGTGCCATGGGGGAGAGAAGGGCAGGGGTGCCATGGGGAGAAGGACACTTGTGCCATGGGGAGAGAAGGCCACCTGTGCCATGGGGAGGGAAGGACACCTGTGCCATGGAGAGAGAAAGACACCTGTGCCATGGGGGAGAGAAGGGCAGGGGTGCCATGGGGAGAAGGACACTTGTGCCATGGGGAGAGAAGGCCACCTGTGCCATGGGGAGGGAAGGACACCTGTGCCATGGAGAGAGAAAGACACCTGTGCCATGGGGGAGAGAAGGGCAGGGGTGCCATGGGGAGAAGGACACTTGTGCCATGGGGAGAGAAGGCCACCTGTGCCATGGGGAGGGAAGGACACCTGTGCCATGGAGAGAGAAAGACACCTGTGCCATGGGGGAGAGAAGGGCAGGGGTGCCATGGGGAGAAGGACACTTGTGCCATGGGGAGAGAAGGCCACCTGTGCCATGGGGAGGGAAGGACACCTGTGCCATGGAGAGAGAAAGACACCTGTGCCATGGGGGAGAGAAGGGCAGGGGTGCCATGGGGAGAAGGACACTTGTGCCATGGGGAGAGAAGGCCACCTGTGCCATGGGGAGGGAAGGACACCTGTGCCATGGAGAGAGAAAGACACCTGTGCCATGGGGGAGAGAAGGGCAGGGGTGCCATGGGGAGAAGGACACTTGTGCCATGGGGAGAGAAGGCCACCTGTGCCATGGGGAGGGAAGGACACCTGTGCCATGGGGAGAGAGGGCACCTGTGCCATGCAGAGCTGGGGGCTCGGGGGCAGTTCTGGGGTTCAGAAATCCTGCCCTGCTCCCATCCAGCCCTGCCTGCCCAGCAGCCTGGGGACAGCTCTGCCAGGCCCAGGCTGACAGCTGGGCACACTTGTGCTCCCTTGACTTTGAAGCTATTTATAGAGAGATTTTGTCAGAGTTCCCATTACTGCAGTTCCCCCTAATGGGTTTTGGGGCATGGTTTTCCTTCCAATGTGAGGCAAATAAAACCACGGAACAAACCAGTCTTAGAAACAAAACATAAACTCACAGGACAATAAAATGCAGCAAGTGTTGGCATGTGTTTTTAATCACAGCTAATATATTTATATTTTTAATCCCTAAAATAACAGAAATTACTATAAACTTCAGGCAAGATTTAAGAAAATAAAGGCAAAATCTCAGTTGCCCTGCAATCCAGCTGGGTTCACAAATCCACACTAGAGCTGGGCTTAGATTCCATATCTGCTTTCTGTGTTTTGCCTCCTCAAAGCAGGTTCATTGCTAAGGCAAGCACGTGCTGACAGTGACTCAGCCCTGCGGGCCAGGATGCTTTTCTTGGGTTTCCACTGAGCATTCTTTTCTTCCTACACAGACATAAATAAGTGCCCTTGATGACTCCCCTACCATTTACACTAGAAAAGTGAATGTGGCATTATTTTAATTGCATTTCAAATCTTTTCTGTGCTTCAAGGGGAGCTGTTCCATTAACATCAAGTTCTGCCCTCGCACCCTGGCACCCACAGTGCCACAGCACAGTGCAGTAATGCACAGCAGAAGAAGGAAAGCTGAACTGAATTGCTGTAAATGGTCAGTAATTGGATAATTCTGAGATCTGACCAGAGGAAAGAACAAACTCCAAACTCCTTTTCCAAAAAGACCTTCCTGCAGGGTGCTGCAAGGCTCACCTTCCCTCCAATGTGAGATCCACACTCAGTGGGACTGAACCCCGTCCTGCTGGCCAAGCAGAGCCAGCCTGACTCACAGAGAGAGAGAGAGAAGCTGAAAATAAGGGTGGTGTGCCTGGAAAAAAGAGATCTCACTCTCTGTTTACCCTGTGGGAGCGGTCTTGGTTACACAAGATTAAATGTTATGTAAAGTGAGAGAGCAGCTGCTCTGTCAGTGCCTGCAGCCGGCACAGAGTGAGGGGCAGGGGCAGCTCACAGGGCATCCCACAGAGCATCCCACAGAGCATCTCACAGGGCATTTCACAGGGCAGCTCACAGAGCAGCTCACAGGGCATCTCACAGAGCATCTCACAGGGCATCTCACAGAGCATCTCACAGGGCATCTCACAGAGCATCTCACAGGGCATCTCACAGAGCATCTCACAGGGCATCTCACAGAGCATCTCACAGGGCATCTCACAGAGCATCCCACAGAGCAGCTCACAGAGCATTTCACAGGGCAGCTCACAGAGCAGCTCACAGGGCATCTCACAGGGCATCCCACAGAGCATCTCACAGGGCAGCTCACAGGGCAGCTCACAGGGCAGCAGGGAGGACAAGCCCAGGGTGCCTGGAGGTGGAAGCACAGCCCCATCTGCCTGCAGAGAAATTGCTTTTCCCGTGACTGTGGGTGCCTCAATGTCCCTGATGTTTGCTGTGATTCACCTTTTCTGCTCACTAATGGATCCTCTCTCCAGAGCTTCCAGTGCTTCGCCCTTCGGTGGCTACAAACACGATAAAAAATGCTTTAAAAAAATCAACGAACACTTGAGTGTTTGGCAGCTCTCAGGATTTTATTGGATCCTTTATTCAACAGTTTAATGCCTGATAGAAGAAAGGCACCGGTTAAATATTCATCTGCAGAGTCAGCAGCTATAACACGCCTCAGGTTGGTTCTGTTCTCTGACTCTTCATCCACAACGAGATCAGTGTTTCCCTTGCACGGAGCTGTGCTGGTGGAGCTGCCTGAGGCAGGAGCAGTTTGTGCCCAAATCCCAGTTTGGGGCAGAAGTTTCCATAACCGAAAATTTGGAGGTTTATTGCTTTAAAGATGGAGAGTCAGTGTGAGGTGGGGCAGCGGGCACAGCTGAGGGCTGGTCACCGCAGAGACCCCCTGCCCAGGGCTGGGCTGGGCTGGGCTGAGCCGAGCCGAGCCGAACTGGGCTGGGCGGGGCTGGGCTGAACTGAACTGAACTGAACTGAACTGAACTGAACTGAACTGAACTGGGCTGAAAAGAAAAGAAAAGAAAAGAAAAGAAAAGAAAAGAAAAGAAAAGAAAAGAAAAGAAAAGAAAAGAAAAGAAAAGAAAAGAAAAGAAAAGAAAAGAAAAGAAAAGAAAAGAAAAGAAAAGAAAAGAAAAGAAAAGAAAAGAAAAGAAAAGAAAAGAAAAGAAAAGAAAAGAAAAGAAAAGAAAAGAAAAGAAAAGAAAAGAAAAGAAAAGAAAAGAAAAGAAAAGAAAAGAAAAGAAAAGAAAAGAAAAGAAAAGAAAAGAAAAGAAAAGAAAAGAAAAGAAAAGAAAAGAAAAGAAAAGAAAAGAAAAGAAAAGAAAAGAAAAGAAAAGAAAAGAAAAGAAAAGAAAAGAAAAGAAAAGAAAAGAAAAGAAAAGAAAAGAAAAGAAAAGAAAAGAAAAGAAAAGAAAAGAAAAGAAAAGAAAAGAAAAGAAAAGAAAAGAAAAGAAAAGAAAAGAAAAGAAAAGAAAAGAAAAGAAAAGAAAAGAAAAGAAAAGAAAAGAAAAGAAAAGAAAAGAAAAGAAAAGAAAAGAAAAGAAAAGAAAAGAAAAGAAAAGAAAAGAAAAGAAAAGAAAAGAAAAGAAAAGAAAAGAAAAGAAAAGAAAAGAAAAGAAAAGAAAAGAAAAGAAAAGAAAAGAAAAGAAAAGAAAAGAAAAGAAAAGAAAAGAAAGAAAAGAAAGAAAAGAAATTGTCTCCTTTTCCTTTCCTTGTGTTAGCCCCATCTCTTTGCCTGTGATTGATCAGGCAAGGTTGTCTCTTATTCACTTACAGCTGGAATGAAATGCCTGAGGAAGAAAACTTTCAAATAAAGCACTTACGCTGTGATTTCTGATAGAATTTGAATTAAATTCTTCCCCTCAGACAAAGCTTTAGCAAGAATGACATGTAAAATGAGAAATGTATTTTCTCCTTACCAGGCTGTCAACCTTTCATCTCCATTGACACTGTGATCCAATAACACTGCTGGCATCACAAAACCATTTCCAGAACTCTGCCTCCGCAGCAGAAAATGCACCTTGTCAGTGCTAAGTCTCAACATCATCAAAACATCAACAACCAATCCAAAAGCATCAAGGATCTGGAGATCCAACTGCTGCAAGGGGTGTGAAGAGCTCCAAAATCAGCTGGGAGACCTGAGGGTAGGTAAAAATCCACACAAACTACCAAAACAATGATAAAATGTTTATGATAACAAATCCTAACATCTCACAGTTCCAGTAAAATGTCAGTTCTCATCTGCTGTGGCATAACAAGTTGCATATGTCAAATTTTTATGACTCAAATTGCTAAACATGTTCTTGAGATAAAGAATATGTTTTAAAACCTTCCTAGCAGTGGGTCTGTACTGGTAGTTTAAGAAACTACTTGCTATTTTACTTTCAGAGTGACTTAATCAAATTTGTTAATATAAGTTTGCATATTTTTAAAAGAAGGCTTTCAGAAAGTTTATGACAATTTACATGTTTTATCCCTGTGTGTTCCCACACCCCCCTGTACAGGTATTCATGTTTGAAACCCACCCTGACAGGGAAGGAGCAGAGCTGGTTTGGCTCAGAGCAGCACGTCAATAACTCCGTTTCACAGCGATCTGACAGACTTTCAGGGGTCAGGTTGGCCTGCTGAACTTTTGTTTTGTTTGTACAAATGCACACAGAGGAGCAGCCACGTTCCTCCAGCCTGGGCAAGCCAGAGCTGCAGAATGTGCCAGAACATTCTGGTGCAGCTGAGATCCCGAGCTGCAGATCTGAGCTGGGGCTGGAGCACAGTGTGCTCAGGGCTGGTGCTGTCAGAAGGAACATTGCAGTTTGAAATGTAGCTCAGCTGAGGGGAAAATCTGACTAGCCAAAATTAGACTCAAAAAAAAAAAAAAGGCAAGCCATTTATGGCATGAAGTGGTTATAAAAGTAAGAGTGCCTAGCCTGATGATCAGAGCCATAATCTAACCTGGGAATGAACACAGGAACCTGGCTGGGAGCAGCTCTTCCCTCAGCAAATGCCAGAGTTTTGTTGTTCTGCTGCAGTCATGAGAGATCTCAGGGAAGGTCCTTTGGGGCTGAGATCTGCACAACAGAGGGGTCTGGGGACCTTGTTCTTGGATTTTGGAGTTCTCCCTCAGAAGACTCTTGTCTTTGTGGACGGTGCCAGCGCAGATCTGCAGGGAAGGCAGCACAGATTGTCTGTGAACCTTCTCCTCATCTGCTCCCCCTGCGGCGGCGCCAGGCTCAGATCTCAGACCTCAGATGTGGGTGTTTCATCCCCACAGGGAGGGACAGGGCTCTCAGCAGCAGCCTTGCCCTGCAGGTCACACTGTGGCCACGACTGAACCCCAAACCCTGAGGAGAAACGTGCTCCATGTAAATGGGGGCGGTGGTTTGGAGCTCGGGGGCTCAGACAGGATGGGAGGGAGCTGCTGCTCCAGAGATCCTGACAAGGCCAGGTGGGAGAGGCTCCCCAGCTGCTCAGGGACCATCAGGGGCTCAACTGGGCTGGAAATGCAGGTGACACAGAACCTGAGAGACAGATCATCTGAGAATTCCCTCTCCCATGGCTCCTCATTCCTCCCAGGGAAGCATCAGGTGCTGCAGTTCTGGAGAGCAGGGTACTCCCCATGCACTTCAACTTCAGAGAGAACCACTGGGCTTGAGGGGAAATCTGCCTTCTTTTGTTAATGCCAAACTTTTCCAAAAACTCTCCTGCTCTTCCTCATTTTGTCTGTGGGTAAACCCATGGGAGGAAGGCTGGTGTCTGAAAAGGAACTGTAGGAAAGACAGCATTGAACTGAGGGATGTATTTCTCTAGATACTTTAGCAGAATTCAATAAAATATTGCCTTGAGAGTGCAATATTTCCTTCCCCTGCAAAATACTAGAAGGAAAATACAGAAATGTCACTCAGTATAATTCAGATGTTTTCTTGATTGTTTAACCTTCATCAGCCTGGGGGATTCAGTTATGTTGTTGTGAACGCACTCCCAAAGAGATCAGATTCTGTCACTCAGATCACCTGTGCTCAGGAGAAACTAGGAGCAAGAAACAATGAGAAAAACGACTGAAGCTGGGTTTCTAAAATTTGATTTATTGACAATCTTTCCCTGTATCCCCTTAGAGCGTCTCCCTCTGCCTGCTGGGGAGATGTTGTTGCACCTCGGGAGTTCTGTGGCAACGCGGTGCCCCCCGTTATCCCGGGAAGAGGAGCGCAGAACGCTGGGGATGCTCCAGGTAATCCGCCTTAATTCCCTTCTGCACCGGCGCTCCTGCGCCTCCATTGGGCAGGCGGGGCGGCGGAAAGCCCCGGGCTGGGCCGGCATGTTCAGTTCATTGGTCCGTG
>NW_005054362.1:434188-449044 GCF_000277835.1 Geospiza fortis
GGATGGGATGGGGATGCGGATGGGATGGGATGGGATGGGATGGGATGGGATGGGAATGGGATGGGTGGGGATGGGGATGCGGATGCGTGTGCGGGGGGACAGTCCCCTTCCGGCATCGGTAACTCGTATGTCAGGCAGGCAAACTTTATTATTCTGCAGCATTTTTGGCGATGCCCTTCACTGCATCCTCCCTCCTAGGTGCTGCTGTGAATAATAAAATGTGCATCGTGCACGAGCACTAGGTAAAGGGATTAAACTCTTGCTAGATTATTCCATCCTCCCTGCGACTGATGTTTAATCTGATGTCATTTCCCAGTCGCTTTTAGGGTTTCCGATGGAACAAAAGCCATTTTGGCAGGTCTGATGGCTGTGTTTCTGCTCCGGTGGTGTCCGTGGGCAGAGCTGGTGGTGGCTGTTCCTGCCCCCAGCCCCGGGCACGGCGCTGCTCCCCAGAATGTGTTTGCTTTGCAAATGTGGCTTGCGGTGTCATGGCAAAGTCATCACAGCCGCTGCTCCGCACAGCCGCTACCCCTGCGAATACGTGCCGTCCGTCTGGCATCTGACGCCAAACCAGACCGATTGCAAGGAAATAGCTTGTCCTTTCCCACCGAACGGCGAGATCGGTACCCAGATACGGACAGACACACGGGCACTACAGACAGCAGGACTGGGGCACGTCTGCTCTGCAGGCCAGCGCGTACAACAGAATAACAGCGTTTATTACTGCACATTTCCATAAATGCCGGTGAATTAGCAGTGTGCTGTGCTCAGCGTTACAGAGACACTGCAGGGTTTTATTAACCTCTCCCCACACTGGCTCTGGCTGGGCTCGGGGGTGTGTCTTTGCCACCGTGATGTGATGGTCGACATTACAGCTGTGCCGGCCTTAGTGCACTTGTGGCCGAGGAGAACCTCCGGGCACATTACAGCTTTGCTTTTTCTCTTTGAAGCTCCTGCTGCCTGGTTTTTCAGTGGTAAAACACTGCCTGGGCTGTTCTGTCCAGTGCAGGTAGTGATGCAGGGTTTGTACACAAAATAACTCAGCAGAATAACTTATTAGTGAGCCTTGGCACTGCATCTGGTAAATACAGAGTCTGCTTCTTAAGGGATTGGATATATTTTGAAGAAATACCTAAATTCAAAGCCACTGGTTGTAACAGTAGGAATTGCACCAAGTATTCTGTGACAGGGGAAGAATACCATGATTGATATCATCCAAATAAAAATAAGGAATAAAAATATTTATTAAAAAATATTTTTTATAATAAAAATAATATTGCTTGGCAAGATAGAAGAGGGCCTTAAGAAAACAGCATGAAATACTGAAACCAGACCAATACTGTATTTCAGAAATACTGGAACACAGACCAAGCAGCAGAGGGGAAGATACAGCATCCCCATAAAGCCAATAGGATAAAAAATAGCAGGATATGGCACTGATAGGAAAGTTGCTGTAGTCACTTTGTATTTTGGTGGTTTTGATGGGAAGGTGTTACATTTTTATTAGAGGAGGGCTGTCTACCCAGCTGACAAATGAAGAAGGCAATTCAGAGCAAATGTTACGGATGTCAGCCAGGACTCAGCACTGTAGACAGCCTTTGAAGCACATCTGTGCTACTTCCAGTACCTTAAAGGAGGCTGGGGTTTTTTTAGGTGCCTCTTTGTTGTTCCTTTTTGATCTGATGGTCCTGGTCAGTGGCTCTGTGCAGACTGTTTTATTTTTAAAAGGGGAAAGACTGGCTCTAAGTGACACCAGTGAAGAGGCCCTGCTGGCTGCAGGCTGGAGAGCAGCCCTGATTTTCCCTGCTCAGGTACCTGAATGAGCTCCAGCCTGCTCAAATACAGCATGACTGCATGCTGGAGGCACAGAACAGAGGGGCTCTGCTATTACATCCAGCTTGATGTATTTGTCTCTACCTGGGGCACCTTTTTGAGACAGGCAGCGTGTTGAAATTTCTAGAATTAAAACCAAGTTACAGCTCTAAAACAGCACGTGGGTCTTAGGGGTAGGAAGAGTGAGGCGGGACAAAATATGGGGCAGGGCAGTGCTACAGATATCTGCATGAAAATGGTCTGAATATCTGCTAAGTGCTGCTTTAGTTAACTGACAACTGCAAGCTCGGAAACCTGAAGCATCTCTCCATAGATGTGACCAGTCCCGTGCCTGTGCAAGCTGTGGATGTACTTCTGCATCTGCAGAAAGAAATCTGTACATCCATACCTGTCCATCCACACCTGTACAAGCTGTGGATGTACTTCTGCATCTGCATAAACAAATCTCTACATCCATACCTGTATATCCACACTTGTACAAGCTATGGATGTATTTCTGCATCTGCATAAACAAATCTCTACATCCATACCTGTATATCCACACTTGTACAAGCTATGGATGTATTTCTGCATCTGCATAAACAAATCTGTACATCCACACCTGTACATCCTTACCTGTACAATCTGTGGATGTACTTCTGCATCTGCCCAAACAGATCTGTACATCCATGCCTGTACACCCATTGTGTGACACTGGGCCTTAAATCAATATTCCAGCCCAACAATGCTCTTGTTACAAAACCCTGAGCCTTCCTGGGCTGCCACAAGAGAAGTGAGAAGCCTGTGATCAGTGGGTAATTCACATCCTCGGGGGTTAGGGGGTTTTAGGGGGTTTCCTTTCTGTGTGTCAAGCACCTCACCATAGATCAGAGTTAAATATGCAAAATCTCTCTGACTTTGCTCTGTAAAGAGAAGCTGGCTGGTCATGTCCTTCCTCTCGATATTCGTGTTGAATGCAGCGTGGTTTGACAGTCAAGGCTGTTTGTCATTTCTCTGAAAGTGTTTCAGGCCCTCCTCACTGCTAGGAGATATGTCACAGCAGCTGAAATGTCTGTTAGTCACGACTTTCCTGGGACTTATTTTTGGGTTATTATTCAGCAGAAGGTTCTGACTAACTGGAATTTTGTGTCGATGCTTTGTTTCCCCCTTTCACAGCCTGTATATCCCACTCTGATAGCGTGTCAAGCTGTGTAGACACCAGCTCCTCTCTGTGTTTGGAAAGTCTCTGTGCACAGGACCAAGGAACTGAAATCTGTTCAGATTCTATGGACAGCACCTGGTGATTACTGAGACTGCTGCTGTTCTGTGTCAGATGCCTGCCCAGCACAGATGAGGATTGTCACAGAGCGCTGCTGACAGCAGCATTTCCTCTGTTAGAGCAGCACTTGCTGTTAGAATTGAAAAATATATCCCAATATCAGGAATAAAAATAGAACTGGAGTGTAGCTACAGCGCTGGGGAAATGCAGCTGCTCCCAAGCAGGGTGCCACGGACCCAGTTTGGGCTCAGTGATGGAGAAAAGCTCCAGCCAGGGGCTCTGGGCAGGGCAGGGGTGCTCAGGGATGGAGAAAAGCTCCAGCCAGGGGCTCTGGGCAGGGCAGGGGTGCTCAGTGATGGAGAAAAGCTCCAGCAATGGGCTCTGGGCAGGGCAGGGGTGCTCAGGGATGGAGAAAAGCTCCAGCAATGGGCTCTGGGCAGGGCAGGGGTGCTCAGGGATGGAGAAAAGGGCTCCAGCCAGGGGCTCTGGGCAGGGGTGCCCCGGCCCTGCAGCAGCTGGGGGCTGCAGCCTGAGTGGGCACTGAGGGCTCTCTCTCACTGCACCCATCCTGGTGAACGATGTGTGGAGCTGTGTCCACCCTGTAAATGGGGACTGTAAAGCCAAAGGTGACTGCAAAGCCATTGTAAAGCCAAAGGTGACTGCAAAGCCCCCTGTGGCTGGGATCCTGTGAGGAAACGAGTGCTCCACAGGCTCTGGTGCTTGATCAGAAATCAGAGTGGGGCCTCCAGCCCTGCCACAGGTCCTGTGAATGGCCCTGAGCAAAGCATTCAGCATCTCCTGGGCTCTGTTCTCCTTCTCTAAGTGGGAATGGTAATGAACTCTTTCCACTACATTCTGTTTATTTTATCTGCTTAGGAAATGAGATTTTCAGACCAAATTCTGTTTTCGCCATCAGGATGCTGAATCCCAGCAGAGGCTTCTAGATGCTACTTATAAATCACTTGACAGCCTGCATTGTGTGTTGCTGATCCATAGAAGAATACTGCTGAGTGCCAGAAGAATTTGGATTTGTTCTGGGGTTTCTGGAATAGCATTTGGTTAGCTCTGTGGTGCTGGTGGGTACGTCCAGGTGGGCGTGAAGAGCCTCATTCCCCTGCTGGTGGCAGTGGTTTGGTGCAAACATTTGCAGTGCAGTGCCAGGACTCAGGGAATGGGACAGGGGGGTGGATTTTTGCTTTTTAAAATATAATATAATTGTCATAAAGTTTATTTTCTGTTGCGCACAGGCTTGGTTTGTAGAGCAGCAGGCACTGCTGTGCCCAGGGCTGGCTGATCAGCAGCAGTGCAGGCTGTTCCTGTGAACCACAGGAAGGCACTGAGAAAATCACAGCCTGGCACAGATTCCCTGCTCTCATCTCATCACAGTCAGAACCCTTTTCCAGTTTTCCTTTGGGGACCACCCTGCACCAGCCCCTCTTCCTCAGGGTTTGGTGTGAACACGGGGAGCTGCTGGGCAGCCATCAATGCACCCCTTGCCTCCCATGCTCCACCTCCCCTAGAACTGGACTGATTTATTTTCTTTCACTGAGGAGCATCAATCATTTTTACAGACAGCCTCATCAAGTTTTTACTTTGGATATGTGATGGAAAAAATTACAATTATACCCCCAACTCTTGCCAGCTTCAAGAGGAAAATAAGCCTTTCTTGAGGCAGGTTAACTTGTTTAGGGTTGGCTTAGAAAAGTCCTGCATCGAGGCTAAATTCCTCCAGAACAGGGAATTTATTCTGTGACTTCACCTTTCCAACTGCTGCTGAATATTTCTGCACCTCCTTCTTGCAGAGCTGAAAAATGCTCTTTGTTACTCCTGTATGGAAAACCATGGGAAATGCAGTGAGAGCCCTGCCCCTCTCACTGTGGGGGCTCTGTGATGTTCATCAGGCAGGATTTGCACAGATCTGTGCCAGGGGGGGACACAGCACAGGGTCCCTGGGCGTGTGCTGGGGCTGGCACTGCCTGGAGAGGGATGGAGATGGGTCAGGGTCAGGGTCAGGGTTAGGGTCAGGGTTAGGGTCAGGGTTAGGGTTAGGGTCAGGGTTAGGGTCAGGGTTAGGGTTTGGGTTAGGGTTAGTGTTAGGGTCAGGGTTAGGATCAGGGTCAGGGTTAGGGTCAGGGTTAGGGTTAGGATCAGGGTCAGGGTTAGGGTCAGGGTTAGGATCAGGGTCAGGGTCAGGGTTAGGGTCAGGGTTAGGATCAGGGTTAGGGTTAGGATCAGGGTCAGGGTCAGGGTTAGGGTCAGTGTCAGGGTTAGGGTTAGGGTCAGGGTCAGGATCAGGGTTAGGGTTAGGATGAGGGTCAGGGTCAGGGTTAGGGTTAGGGTTAGGGTCAGGGTCAGGGTTAGGGTCAGGGTTAGGATCAGGATTGGGGTCAGGATCAGGGTCAGGGTTGGGATCAGGGTTAGGATCAGGATCAGGGTTAGGGTTTGGGTCAGGGTTAGGGTTAGGGTTAGGGTCAGGTTTAAGGTCAGGGTTAGGGTCAGGGTCAGGGTCAGGATCAGGGTCAGGATCAGGGTCAGGGGGCTGCTGGTGCTCAGAATTCAGGGCAAGGAGCTCCCAGCTGTCCCTGCAGCAGCACTCCAGGCCCTGGCTCCTGTGCTCTGCATCTCCCTCTGTGGCACTCCCCGTTCCCCCTCCTGGCAGAGCCTGGCTTGCTGCTCTCCCCACCTGCCTGCCCCAGAACTGGAGTTCAGAGCCTCAGGAATATTCCCTGCCAGCTGCAGGAGTGCCTCCCTTCCCTTCTCCCCTGTTTACTGCTTGCTAATTAAATTTGGTAGGTGGCGGTTTGGAATCTTACGGGGCTGTCATGTGACAGCTAATGCTCTGCAGATCTCCATTACATAACCTTTAAGTAGTTGGGGGAAATGTGCTTGTGTCATAGTGGGCCTGACATAAGGCTCTGTCTGGAGCCTGAGCAGGTTTTTTATGTGGGCTGACTGCAGAAATCTTGTGCAGGGTTTGTTCTGGCACAAGCTCTGTGCCCTGGGCGGTCGGGTCAGTTGTGCTCCCTGGCAGGGATGCTGTGCTCTGTCTGGTCCCTGCGGGCAGGGCTGGCTGTAACCCCCTGTAACCAGGTGATGATGGAAGCCCCGTTAAATGCAGCGTCCAGGGGCCCCTGTGCTCGGCTGAGAGCTCTGCCCACCCAGCTCTGAAGGGACCCGAGCACAGGAATCCTCCCCGTGTGTCCCTCCGCCTCCCCCAGGTCCCAGCTGGGCCCCGGTGCTTTCTGCAGAATGAAAACGTGAATCAATACAGCTTTCAGAAATGCTGTGTAGGGACCATCAATTTTTAATGCTTGCTAATTCATTAGGCCCTGGTTTGCCAAGGGAGCCTTTGTAAATGGCAGCAACGTGTCCACTCACAGAGTGAGAGCTCATCCTCCTTCCTGCAGCCAGAGCCGCCTCCTGGGCACGCTGCACACACTCCTGGTGCCTGAAACAGCCCTGTGCACCCTCTGTGCATCTTTATACATACTTATAAATCCTTATATAACACCCTTATATACCCTTACATGTCTTTGTGCACCCTTTGTACACCCTTGAACACTCTTTATGCACCCTTATACACCCTTATATATCTTTGTGCACCCTTCTACATCTTTATGCACCCTTGTGCGCCCTTGCACACTCTTTATATACTCTTAATACACCCTTATATATCTTTAATACACCCTTGTACACCTTTATATGCCCTTGTACACCCTTGTACATCCTTACACATCCTTACACACCCTTAATACATCCTTAATACACCCTTATATATCTTTAATACACCCTTGTACACCCTTGTATACCTTTATACATCTATACACCCTCATACACCCTTAATACCTTTTATAGACCCTTACCCATCTTTATCCCCTCTCCAGTGCACTTTCAGCGCTCCATGGAGGGACCAGGCTGGGCCCTGCAGGAATCAGATGGGAATCCAGTCCCATTCTGGTTTCCTGGCCCGGGCATGGCCTCGCAGGCTGAGTCCTGTCTGTGGGTTTGTCTGTCTGTGGGTTTGTCTGTCTGTCTGTGGCTCTGGCTGTGCTCTCTGATAAACCACAGGAGATCTCTGCCTCCCTCTCTTCACCTGCTGGCAGGGCTCAGTGGCAATGAGCTGCTGTGGTCTGCAGTGAAAGTTGTGATTAGGAATGAGGAAGAACTGGATGAAATTTTGGGTGTTGGGTTGTTGTTTTTTTTAAAGAATATCAGGTTTACAAGTTTCTAATCTCATATTGAAATCTAATTGTGTGAACCTGCATTTTGTCTAGGGAAGCCCTAAGTCTGCAATGGCACTTTCCAGTGGGAAAACTCTTTACTGAGTGCTTAAGAATGATGGTTTGCTATCATTCTGTCTGTTTTGCAGGTGGGAAATTTTCAGTGTGCCTCAGATTTATGTGCCCAGGGTCATTCAGCTGGGTCAATGGAAATCCATGGGTGTTGTTTGCAGAACCTGCTCTAACATTTGTCCATTGTATTGCTTCTCTTAATTAAATGTTGTATAAGAAAGGAGGAGGGGGAAGTATTGATCTTCTAAAACCAGACCTTTTTTTGTTTCATTTTAAATTAACTGGCCATGTGCTACTCATAGTAATGAGCCTGCAAATCTATTAATCTTTAAAAAATTACTACTATCACAAATCAGGGTGGCTACAGCCAGTTTGTGTACTCCAAGGGCTGCCTGTTCCCCTGCTGGGTGTACAGAGCTATAAATGTCTCTCTGGAAGGGTCTCTGTTCAGCAGCCTTAAATCTGCTGTATAAATGTATTTCCCATATGTGAGTTTAGTAGCTCTGGTTTATGTGAAGATGGAGCACAGTTCATGCTGCTGTGTCACCATCGTTGGTGGCTCCTGGATTAACTGGAATCCCCGCTGTCCCATGCCAGGGAGAGCTTGGCCACTTTGGATACCTTGGATATTGGTAGTTATTAATTACCATAAACCCCAAACCCTGTGCTCAGCTTGCAGCCTCAGTTCCCTTTTGAAAAATCTGTTTGATTTTCTGCTACAAGGAAATGAAGTGTACGAAGCTTCAAGCTGCTGATATTTTTATAACGTAACGATAAAAGTGTTGTAAATACACCATTTTTTCTTGTCTAAAATGAGACAGAAGGATTTAGAGAACAGAACAAATCCTTCTCCTCCATCCCCGCCCCAGGCCTGAGCCCTCTCAGCTGTGCTGCCTTCTCCCTCTCACCCCTTGTGCCTCCTGTAACCAAAATTTAGTCTGGCACGTAAAAACTACCAGAACATTCCGTCAGAGCATTGATTTCTAATATCCCTCTATTTAATAGCATTAAGGGCCCGTGCTGCTGTTGAGAAGGACGTTTCCTCACTCTGATTTGCTGTAACTAAGAAACAGGAATTTCCCCTGGTGCAGCTGGGTTATGCACTGTGATGTGAGGGTGGAACTGGCTGCAGTGAATGGGAAATTGGTGTTTGAGAGAAGGACAGGAAAGACCAGGAAAGGTGTCTGCGCAGAGTATCCACCTGCCCTGGGGTTCTCTTTGGGGTTTTACCAGCCTGGTTTGCCCCTTCAGCTCTGAGTGCTTCCTTGAAGTGAGATCAGATCCTGCAGGATTTCCCACTGCAAGAGGAAGGAAGAGATGGAGAGGTTGAAAAAACACCCAGTGGGAAGGTGGAGTGCAAAACAGAGAATTAAAAGGTAGCATCTGTTTGTTTTCCATGTGTGTAAAGGGGTTCCCCTGTTGTCTGTCTGGACTTGCTTCTTAAAACCGTTTGGTGAATGTGAGTTCAGAAATGCTCTTTGTTAAACACTGGTGAGTTCTACTAATTTACTAATTGCTTGTCTTTGGTGCTGGCTTTGTCCTCAGCAATACAGCACAATTTAGCTTTTCCCAAGCTTGTCATCTGTGGAGTGCTCCCGTTCCAAGCTGAACTCGAGGTAAGCAGAAAGGAGCTGTCCTTGGCCCCACATTGCCTAGGGGCGAAAATGAGATTTGGTTTGTGCTGTGTAACAATTGCCACGAGAACAGAATTTTCATAGCAGTCATGGCTGTTAGGAAAATGCAGATTTGAGGATGTGGCACTATTTAGTTTTTGTTCCCTGCAACATTCATTAAAAGTACAATTGCTGGCATTTCCTAGGCAGAATAATGCATGCCTGTGAGCTGCAGTGCTTTAAGGTCCATGGCACTCCTATTAACAGAATTTCCAATTTACTGGGATAACTTCAGGGCTGGATTGGGGTTCTCTCACGATGGGTTGGTGCAGTGTATCTTACTCAGATCTGTGGTAAATCTCCTCATGTGCACGAGTCCCTCTGCTGCCTCTGAGTTACTTACTCCTCATGTGCACGAGTCCCTCTGCTGCAATCCAGCCCAAGTGTGCGTGGGAAAATGCATTTGGCTTTCCATGCTTCCATCAAACCTGCTTTAGGGATGAAGACCCACAGGAATGTTCACTGTCACTATCCATCATTGTTGGATTGGTAACAGACCACTACTACATAAATAATAAAACCAGCAAGTAAATACTTCAGGGCAAATATCACAATACCCCAGTCCGAGAGGTGGGAGAAACAAGCCCCATTATTGCCATCATCAATAATTAAAACCATTTACAAAGAGAGTGGAATTCTCAAAACACACCTTCAAGCTTTGGCTTTTTGTGTCAGTGTAGGATTTGTGTTCAGGAAGGATGAGCTGGAACTGGAACAAGGAGAAGAAAGGGCTGTATGAATAAACCAGGAATTTGGGGAGCTTATGTTATGAAACACTAAAAGAGCTTATTCTTTGTTGTCTTATAGTGACAAAATGACAAGGTAGGTCTGATTCCATCACTAATGCTGACTCAGGCACAGACTGAGTGCTGAGTGCTCTGGTTCAAGCACCCAGAGGTTGCCAGGATGAGGGAAGTGCTCAGAAATGCCAAAAGCTGCTCAGAAATGCCAAAAGCTGCTCAGCTTTAGTGTAGCCTTTGCACAGCATCTGTCTGGCTGGGCTTCAGCTTTTAACCACCTTAAAAATAAAGAGAAAATGCTTTGTTCAGCTGAGAGGGAATTCTCCTGGTCCCAAAAGCCCTGCTGAGAGTCAGGAGGCTGCTGGAGGTTTCTAAGGAAGGATTCTTCTGGGGAAAATCAGGCCAGGGTTTGCCTTTTTCTTTCCTGGGGTTTAGAAGGGAAAGCGTATTTAAAGTCATCCATTCTCTTCCTACATGAGCAGCGTCTTGAATTTAGCGTGCTGTCAGCTCTGGAAGTTCATTGATGTAATCACTCAGCTGCAGATAGCTGGAACATGGCAGGCATCAGGCTAATCAGCTGCAGAGCCCAGCCCCAGCACAGCAGCACGAGCCTTTCCTGCCTGGAGCTCCCCTGGCTTCCCTCACGGGGCTCATGTGAGCAGAACACGGCAGGGACAGACTGCAGGAGGTGGCGAGGTGTGGGGCTTTGGGTTTATTTCCAGGTGGAAGGATGAATTCCTGTGTTTGTATACAGCCCCAATGTTTGTATACAGATGTGTATTAACAACTTACACTGGCGCTGGTGAAAGGAGTAAGATATCCAGGAGAAACAGAATTTACAAGGAAATAAACTGCAAGCTTCAAGGAATCTCCAAAGTGACCACGTTCCTTCAAAGGTGGAAGGCAGGAAATTGCAAGGAATCTCACTTTGATTAAGTGGATCAAAGAGGAAGGTGGATGTGACTTGCATATCAGCAGTTCCACCCCTCTGCTGATGCAGGATGCAGATGGAGAACGGAGAAAATCCTTTAACTGATCTTCATACAACTTAATAGGGAAGTCAAAGTAAATTGATCCTCACTTCCTGGGCTTGGCTCTGGACCTGTGATGATGCAGTTCTTTAAGCTGCCTTTATTCAGAGAGCTCCCCTGGAGGAGGGCAGGAGGCTGCAGCAATTCCAGGCACAGTCCCATGTGAGGGTGTGAGCACAGGTGTGTGGGTGCAGGTGAGCTTTAAGTGACTCTTCTTTCCATGAGAAAAGCAAGAGGGAAGCCAAGGTCAATTTGCTGTTAGCTGGCCAGAAAGGGGCAGCTTTAGCACCACCACATTAATGCTCAGGCAGTAATAACTTACACAAGTCAGATGGAGAAAGAAAGGTTTCTATTTCTAGTATCTGTCTTAGAAGGGATATAAATTACACCTTGCAGTGCCCATTTCTTCACTCAGTGTCACAGGGCCCAGACAACTTGGGTTTATACACCTCTAATGAGAAACAAAATAATCCCACGAAGATTTATATTGTCAATTTTGTATAATAAACTGATTCATTTTTAATTATGAGCATCTTTAATCTCAGTAACTGCAGTGCATGTTGAAAAATGGTTGATGCTAATAAAATGTTGAAGCATCATTTACAATTTCCATATAGCTGATCCCAAACCCTCCCTGCCTGAAGGAAGTTGTGTTTCTGTAGAGGAGTCGGGCTCAGTGTGGACACATCTGAGTCTGGCTCCTGTCCACAGGCTGAGCTGAGCTTTGATGGGCCTTTAGTGCCTGCCAGGCTGCTCCCCTGGCACGGAGCATTGCCTGCAGAGCTGGCAGGGCAGGGCAGGGCAGCCTGCAGGGCTCTGGCACAGCCTGGCCTGGCAGAACACGCTCCCTCCCTGCAGGTGCCACTTCTGCCTTGGCAGATCCCTCCAGACCTGGGCTGGCATCATTTACAGTGATCAGCACAGCCCTGGTGCTGGCTGCTGGGGATGCGGAGGAGCAGAATTGTTCCTTTTGACCCAGAATGGTTCCTTTTTACCCAGAATGGTTCTGCTCCTTGCCCAGAATTGTTCCTTTTTACCCAGAATTGTTCCTTTTCACCCAGAATGGTTCTGCTCCTTGCCCAGAATTGTTCTGCTCTTTGCCCTGATTTGTTCTGCTCCTTGCCCAGAATCGTTCCTTTTCGCCCGGAATCGTTCCTTTTTGCCCAGAATGGTTCCTTTTTGCCCAGATTTGTTCTGCTTTTTGCCCAGAATCGTTCCTTTTTGCCCAGAATCGTTCCTTTTCACCCAGAATCGTTCCTTTTTGCCCAGAATGGTTCCTTTTTGCCCAGAATCGCTCCTTTTTGCCCAGAATCGCTCCTTTTTGCCCAGAATGGTTCCTTTTTGCCCAGAATCGCTCCTTTTTGCCCAGAATCGTTCCCCGGGCTGCTCTTGGACAGGGTGCACAGAGCCTGGGCTGTGCAAGACAGGCTCAAGATGCTGCTTGATCCCCTCATGAGGGGAGGCTCTGTTTGTGCCAAAAGGAGGCTTCTGTGCTGCCAAAAGGAGGATTTCAGTGCAGGATGGTTTGGCTATTGAGAGACAGCAGCTGCTGTCAGATGAGTTCTGGCTTCATTTGGGTTTCAGATTTCTTCACAGCGATGAATCTTCAGCTCTTGTCCTGTTGTTTATGTCAGAGGCAGTCAGACATCTTCCTGACTGCCATTTTCTCATAAAAAGCCACCTCAAATCCTTTTTAAAGGATTTGCATTTTATGTTGATAATACTTAGGGCTTAAAGGCCTGATTCTCCTTAGACTCGTGCTAGTATCACTGTGGGATAATTCCAGCAAGAAATACATTAGTTGCATGTGTGAAGTGAAAGGAAAACCGGTCTGGCCAATACACGATTCATTTACATAAAACCCAGCAGCCCCATGGAAAAGAGAGATGTTGTATTTATGTATTTACTGTACGTGTTAGATGGAGCTCCTGCAGAGTGACACTGGCCAAAAACCGAGGTGTAGAAGCTTTGCTGATGGGGCTGCAGCTGTGGCAGCTTTGTCTCATCCTGTGTGCTTCGGTGGAACCTGCGGGTGAAATCTGTGTTAATATATGAGATGATGTGAGTTTCTTTGAAAAGAACATTCTAGAAGATTCAGCATTAATGGGTATCTGGTGTTCATTGAGATTTCTTTCCTTAGCCAGGAGGTTTAGCCAGGTTTGAGTTGAGTCAGTGCAAAGCTTCCTTCAGTCTGTGCAGAATTCTGAGCACAGGAGGCATCTCTTACCCCCCTTTTCCAGGACACAGAGGCTGCCAATATTTGCAGCATGAATAAAAGGGAGAAATCAGCCAGAAAAGCTCAATAACCTTTTTTTAAATTGTAAATGAGGTAAATTATTTGATACTTTATGGAAGAAATCTCAGTAGTGTGGGCGTGTCTCTTGCCTCTTTATCTTAGCTTATCCTTGTAAGCTTTATATCAGTGATAAAGAGTAATAAATAAAGCAATGATTCCCTCTAATAGCCAGATTGGTATTTTCCCAAGAATCCCATTTCTTGCTCTGGCCACAGGATTTATTGGCACCTTCTGCCATACTCTGCTTTCTGAGATTTCAGCTAGAAGTGCTTTTAGACTGACACAGCAACATGAGTCACTTGCATCAGAGCTTCCTGCCCAGAAGGTCCCAAAGTTGCTCTGAATTTATCATCCAAACTTTGACAGCAGACTCTCACTTTGAATTTGGGATAGATTTCTGCAGATAGGTGTTTGACTAATTAAATTCAGAGCAATTTGGCACAGTAGCTAAAAATACGGGAGCCCTCCAGTCTGCAGTGATTTGCAGAATTGGTGTCAGCTCCAGCAAGAGCCACGGTGAGGATCAGAGTGATGGAGAAGCTCTTGCACTGGCAGGGCAGGCCGATGTGCTGCTGGGTGCATCAGGGAGGGGAACTCGGGGCAGGATGGAGAAGGGAGAGGAGGAGTTCTGCAGGCAGGAGCTGGCTCAGTGCAGCTCCCAGCAGAGCTGGGTTTGTGGAGTTTCACTGATGGAGGGAGGTTTGTGTGCCAAGGAGCCTCCAGAGGGTCAGCTTCAAAAAGGGGGAGCACAGAGCCATGGGGACCTTCATGGAAAAAAGCGTGGAAAAGGAGTTTAATAGTTTGTAGTTAATATAATTTATATTATATATATACATATATATAGTTTAATAGTATATAGTTAATATATAGTTAATGCAGTTGCTGAAGATTTTATTGTTCCAATTTAAAAAAGAAAAAAAGAAAAGCCCAGTCCTTAGCTGATTTTTGAAGGAAACAGTTCACTTTGCCACATAGTTCACTTACCAAATCAAGGTAAATCATACTTTTTCTGCAGTGTTTTCCATTGGTTGTGGGAGCATTTTATTGCTTATCAGGGTCTTTTCCTTGTCAACTGTCTGCATTAATTTTATCATTCTGGGGATGCAGGCTCTGGGTGTTCCAGGGCTGGGATTGCATGCCTGGACAGCCTCCAGTACTGCCTATTGTTCTTCCTTACTTTGAGCTGCAAGTGACAAGTGAGCTCTAATTTTTAAATTTATTTATTAAAAAATCAAATCAACAATCTTCCCATTCACAATCAAGACCACCATTCACCCAAAGCTGGCTTTGTATAATTAGCCACAAGCCAAACTTTGCATTTTCAGCAGTGTTTCCTCTCTGCTGTCGTGGTGGGAATTGTTCAGTCTGGCTGATGCTGGAAGGATGCTGGAACAGAGACACAAGGATGTTTTTGTCTGGTGACAAACACATCTTACTCATCTATTCTGGATCCTGTGAAAGCTGACAGCCACCAGGGTGGTTTCACTGGCAGCCCAAGCTGGGGGAAAACAAGATTATTAAAGGTTCTGCTGTCTCAGGAAATGTGTAAAAAATTTTCAGAGCAGAGATCCTGTCCATCCCCAGAGCTGGGGCTCAGCAGGAGGAAGGGTTTCTACTTCAGCTGAAATCTGCAGGTTGGAGCTCCAGCTGCTCGGGAGGGTGCAGGTCACTTTCTGTCCCAGCTGTCACTGAGCTCTGTCCTGCCCACCTGCACTGCGTGGCACGCTCTCAGG
>NW_005054362.1:449102-450233 GCF_000277835.1 Geospiza fortis
TGGGTGGCACGTTCTGCCAGCCCAGAGCCCCAGGGAGCCCAGGAGTGTCTGTCTGTCTGTGCCTGTCCGTCTGACCCAGGACATTCACCTGAATCTCACCTCTCATTCCTCTGACCAACGAGCCCTGAGGGTTCCCTTCAGCAGGGCAGAGCTGGTGAGGTCTGGGACCCCAAAGTTTTGTGAGTCTGGAACCCTGAGTTCTGTGAGTCTGGAACCCGGAGTTTTGTGAGTCTGGAACCCTGAGTTCTGTGAGTGTGAAACCCTGAGTGTTGTGAGTCTGGAACATGGAGTTCAGTGACTCTGGAACCCCGAGTTCTGTGAGTTCTGTGAGTCTGGAACCCGGAGTTTTGTGAGTCTGGAACCCTGAGTTCATGGAGTGTGAAACCCGGAGTTTTGTGAGTCTGGAACATGGAGTTCAGTGACTCTGGAATCCCGAGTTCTGTGAGTTCTGTGAGTTCTGTGAGTCTGGAACCCGGAGTTTTGTGGCACTGGAACCCCAAGCTCTGTGACTCTGGAACATGGAGTGGTGTGAGTGTGAAACTCCGAGTTCTGTGAGCCTGGAACCGCGAATTCTGTGGGTTCTGTGAGTCTGGGACCCCGATTTTGGGGATGCACTTTTCAGCTGAAGGCTCAGTGTGAACATGCTCTGAATGGATGCTCCAGCCAGGGCAATCTTTACCTGCTCTGCAGCCCCAGCTGAAATGCTGGATAATGGATAATGCACGTTCAGACCAGCCTGGGGTTACAGCTGAGCAGGGGCACAGCTGGCAGAGGTGGCTGTTGGAATGGGAGGAACATGATATCATTTTAAAAACATCCAGTTAATTCAGAGTTGAGCTCCACTCCCATGACCACTGTCCCACGGTTTGATACCTGCAGTCTGAAATGTGTTCAGAGAGCTGACAGAAAACCCTGTGCAACTCCACCAGGTGTCATCAGTGGGGTATTTTGGGATGTTGCCTTGTCTAACCAATGAGCATCTTTTGTTACAAGCTTCCAAAAACTATTTAACAAGGAGCTGCGAATCTTTCTTTTGGAGCCCATTTTCCATTTCCAATGGCAGCTTGCTTTCAAAACCTCAGCTGCACGGGATCACTGGGCAGGGACCCTGCAGATGGTTCTCCTTTCTGG
>NW_005054362.1:450296-472257 GCF_000277835.1 Geospiza fortis
CAGAGTGCAGATTTTATTTATGCTGTAATTGCTTCCCGTTAAGCCTCCAGGCTATTGCAAGGCAGTCCTTGGAGCATTTTCCTCTCAGAACGTGATCTCACCTGTGAGATTTGCTGCGCTGCCCTTTGCTGTGCATTTGGGCAGCTCTGGGCTGGGGCTTCCCGTGCCTGCAGGGAATTTCCTTATGGCCCAAAGGGGACATTCCCCGGCTGTGAAAAGCACTTTTGGGCCTGAAGGGAGCACGGGGGGAGGATGCAGAGAGGACCATTGGTATTTGTTTGTGCGGGAGGAATTGGCTGGGAAATCTCTGAGCTTCCTGCGCTGCCAAACAGAAAAACTTGAACAGAAGCTTCAATAAACTGGGTATCAAACTACAGGGAGAAGTGTAAATTCAGTTTAATTAAAGCACTAAAGCCAGGCAGGAAGATTATGTGGCAAGAACCCTCAGTCTGCTGGGAGGGGGCTCTGGTGCTGGTGGCAAGCCCAGCTCAGGCTGCAGCAGGGGCTGAACATCTCTGTTTGCTTCTCCACCTGGATGTCCCTGCAGCTGCTTCTCCTCCTTTGTTCTTTTTTATTTCATAAAAAATATATTGATAAAATGGAGCGTGGTTCTGCGTACTGCCTGTGCTCCTGCCATCATCTGGAACCAATTTTCCCCTCAGTTTCCAGTGGCTGGTGAAGGCTGAATTTCCCTCCTGTGTCTGTGTCCCATTACAGACCCCAAAAGTGAAAGGCTTTAAGTCACTTCCTCATGTGTCTGGATTCATAAATTACTGAAATTCCAGGTTAGGGCTCCTTTCCTTCACCCGGATTTTCCTTTGGTGGAATATCTCCCATGCCATGAATATTTTCAGTTTCCTGTGCACACAGAGCTCTCAACCTGCACTTACAGCTCTCCCTGATGAATATTTAAATGGCAGTTCAGCTTTCAGACAGAGTACACCAGTGACAAAGATCAAGCTTTCTGACCTTTTGTTAATTTGCTCACTGAAATAGGATTCCCGTGGTCTCATTTTTTGTATTTAAGAGAAGAAATTTGCATACAGAGAGGGTGTTGGCTTTTCTCATTCTTGTGGCTAATTCCCTTTTGGTACATTTGTTCTAGTAGGTCTTAAGGAAAAGTCACTGGATAGTTTTATCAGTTATGCATGAGAATATGAAAGATAGAATTGAAGAGAAAAACCACTTGGGTTCTTTATCAGGAAATGATAAGAAGTTTTTTTTTTTACTGTTGTGGGAAAAAACCCAGCAAAAAAAAGCAAAAGTAGGAATGTGTTGAGACCAATGGAGAAACTTGTTACTCCCACACTGCGCTGGAAGGAAATGCAAACTGTTTGTGATAATAGTGGAGAGTGAAGCTGGAAAATCTCAATGATTGCTTTGGAAATGAAATTGTCTATTCTGGAAAATACAGCACCTGCAGACCCCCAGACACTGAGCTGACAGAAGAGTAAGCAATGAAGTGTGTCAGTGTAATGACAAATCCACTGGACTTTCAGGGACTGCAAGATGGAAATTGAAGCATGGTTTTGTAAACCTTAGCTAAACTGTGTGCTTGTTTGTGTTTGTTCTGAGCTCACCGTGGGCATTTCAAAGGAAGGAATGGTTGCAGTTCCTGGAGCAGAGGTTGGGGCCAGCCAAGTCCTGGCACAGCTGTGGTGTTGGCCCCATGGCTTTGTTATTTGCTCTGTGTTTCTCATTTTATATGCTGCCATACATGAATGGACACAGCTATACAGTTGATTAAAGAAGGGACTTAATTAAGGGTTGTAATTAAACCAGTGGAGTAAATTACAACAGAATTGAAATTCAGAATGAGCCCGTGTGATGCAGAGGCTGGTGGTGGTGAGGCAGTATCTGCATGAAATAATTGATTCTGTAGCCATTAGTCTTTGCTAATGAGCTTAAGGAGGAGGTGCCATGATCTCGCTAATTAATTTGGTTTGAGACTTTGAAATGTGATGGAATGGGGCAAAACTGGGGATTGTTCCACACACCAAGAAGCTCTCAGATTGGAAGACAAATATCATCAAATCATCCCTGTTCTCAGCTGTGCCAGGGCTGGGGATGGTATTTGACTTTACACGGATATCGAACCCTCATCCTGCATGGAGACATCCCAGGACAGGAAAAGAGGCTTTTCCTCTGTCCATGGAGCTCCATGAGAGCTGCTGGGACAGATGCCCCTGGCAGCCTGGGCAGGGCTGGGATCTGCAGTATTTCTGTGCCCTGGGTACAGCCTGGTGCATTTATTTCCCTGCTCTGGATCTGTGCCCCGTTGTCCTGCACTGCCACAGTGCAGCTGATGGGTCTGGAGGATCTTTCACCTAACATTTAACAGTGCCCCTAATCCAAGGCTTATCTTATTGGTACCTACTTACACTTACTGGGACAGAAATAAATTGCAATAAATTATTATAGACAGTAAATAAACTATACCAGGTTAGTATCTGTATTGAATAAATCTCTGCACACACCCACACGGTGCAGAGCTGCACAAGCACTGCACATTGTAATATTGCTGATTATTTCACTAATACTGAACACTGACAGAGGCAAAAGACGTGTTAAAAGCAGAGGCAGGGCAGGAAAATCCCTTCAATTCGAGAGGAAAGATTGAAATGTGTTTTGTGCAGGATTTATTGAAGTGTCTCACATGACAAGCTCAACGTTCAAGCATTGCTTCAGCAGAGGGATAACTTGCAGCTGTTGGCATGGTGAATGTTGGATGTTTTTGTGCTCTGTAACCTGGCTGCTGACTGTGATTGCCGTTCCTCACTTGCAAAGTCAGTGATGAGTTATTCCTGATGTATAGTTAGAGACCATACAAGATTCCATTGCTGAGTTATTCCTGATATATGGAGATCATACAAGATTCCATTGCTGAGTTATTCCTCATGTACAGTTAGAGACCATACAAGATTCCATTGCTGAGTTATTCCTGATATATGGAGATCATACAAGATTCCATTGCTGAGTTATTCCTCATGTACAGTTAGAGACCATACAAGATTCCATTGCTGAGTTATTCCTCATGTACAGTTAGAGACCATACAAGGCAGTGACAGCACCTTTCAAATCACTGACTGTTAAAAACAAGCTGAGTGACTGTCAGGGATGTGGCTCCTTGGGCTCTGCAGCTCATCCCACAGAGCTGAGCCCAGCAGAGCCTGGCTCTGCAGGCATTTCCTAGAAAGACTTTCCATTTCTCCAGCAAACTCTGCTGCCTGTGTGCGCTGCTCGGGCTCTCTGGGCAAGGTCAGCGCCTCCTGTGCCCCTGTCACCCGAGACCTTCCCGGTGGGAGCTCTGTGAGGGTGACAACCATGAGGTTATGGACTTTCACCTGCGTTTAGGGAGCCCCTGCAGGCACCAGAGCCGGGCATTTGTGGAACTGCTGCAGGGAACTCCTTCTCTTTTACACTCAGAGAGCCCCAGGGAAGGCTGGAACTCCACAGGAGGGGTCATAACTCTGCAAAACAGCACTTGGATTGCAGATCCTGGGCTGGAACACAGGCTGCAGCTGAGAACTTGTCGCTGATTGCAGATCCTGTGCTGGAATGCAACTGCAGCTGTGAACTTGCATTTGCAGATCCTGTTTGATCTGAACACCAGCTGCAGTGTGAACTTGCATTTCATTGCAGATCCTGGGCTTGAGTGTGAGCTGCAGCTGTGAACTTGATTGACTGCAGTTCCTGTGCTTGATTTGAACACAGGCTGCAGCTCTGAACTTGCATTTGCAGCTCCTGTTTGATTTGAACACAGGCTGCAGCTGTGAGCTTGCATTGGATTGCAGATCCTGTGCTTGATTTGAACACAGGCTGCAGTGTGAGCTTGCATTGGATTGCAGATCCTGTGTTTGATTTAACACCGGCTGCAGCTGCGAAGTTGCATTTTTAGCCCCGTGCCCATGGAGCATCCCCATGCCACTGACACAGCCCCTGCAGCAAACCCCCGTGCGTGGCTCTGCTGCTCTGCATTTGTTTGTGGCTTTAGGAGACGCTGGCAGGCTCCAGAGCGGGCTGGGTAACTCACTCTGCATGGAGTGCCTTCCCAAAACAGCAGAAGGCTGTGCCCAGGGCTCTCCAGCAGGCACCTCCGTGAGTCACCAGGCGCTTCCAGGGCATTGAATTACGATCCCCGCAGCCCTGCATCTGCTCGGGGAGCTCGTGAATAATGAAAGGTGTGGCCCCAGCCCCGCAGATCTGGGGTGCATGCCCTCCTGAGCGATTCCCTGTCCCACAGCACAGCCCCGATGTGAATTAGGTCTGTGCTGCTGAAGACCCCAGCCGTGATGTAAGTAAAGGCGTTTAAAATAGCTGGCGGCGTGTGGGGATGGGTGGCAGGTCTGTCGTTAATTACCCTGTGCAATCTGGCAGGCTCTGGTATTTAGCTCCTGGTGCATTCAGGATGCAGTTCCTGTGCCTTGCCATTCTGGGTGTGGAGGGACACCATCCAAAGGTATTTTTAGAATTCCATGCCAGGGGAAAAAATAAAGTCTTGGGAAGAACTGATTCATGCTTCTCATCCTCTTCCCTCCTCCGTTCCACTCTGGGTTTGAGCACAAATTTAAGGCTCAGTTTGGAGCTTTTGTTGGACTTCAGCCTTGTTGCCTGCCATGACAAAACTGTTTATTCAGCACGGCTGAATTAATTAATTCAGCTTGGCTTTTATGGTATGAAGTGGTAATTAACCCTGACTTTGCTGCAGCTCTGGGGCACAGGCAGTGAAACCCTCGGGCTACTGGAAGATGAGTGCAGTTCTAAGAAACTGGCCACTGACTGCTTTCCTTTTATCCTGCACAGTTTGGAGATGCTCCAGCATGCCCGCAGCTTCGCAGGAAATCTCTGATCAGAGCTGGTTTCTAGGAGAGACACAGACCTGCAGTCCCACGGCAGCGCCTTGACTCCAGAGCCATCCCTGGCAGCTCCCAGTAAGTCTGGCTCTGCTCCCCAGCCTGCTGCAGCTGCAGAGTTTGTTCTGCAGCCCGGGGGCTGCTCCAGGGGCCCTGCGCTTGGCTGTGTGCGCACAGCTCCAGGGCTGGGGGATTCTGCGGGAGGTTTGGGAGGGTCTGGCTGCAGTTTGCTCTGCCCTGATTGCTGAATCCTGCGCCCACACTGAGCACACCCAGCTGCGCCTGTGGGGCAGCCCCAGCCTGAAATGGGGGTGTCAATGCCAAAAACGGGACAGAAATAACTGCAGGGCTGAGTTCTGGCTGCAGGAATGGCAAGTGCAGGGCCCGGGGCACAGCCTGTGGCTCTGACCCCATCCCAGTGTGCTGGTGTTCACGGGGTCCCAGGATGAGGGAAGAGATGAGAATCTTGACTCCATGTTTCAGGAGACTGATTTATTATTTTATTATATATGTGGTATTAAAAGAAAATGATATATTAGAACTATACTAAAAGAATAGGAGAAAGGATTTCATCAGAAGGCTTGAAAGGAATAGAAAAGAAAGGAATGATAATAAAATCTTGTGACTGACCAGAGAGTCTGAGCCAGCTGGGCTGTGATTGGCCATTAATTAGAAACAACCACATGAGACCAATCACAGATGCACCTGTTGCATCCCACAGCAGCAGATAACCATTGCTTACATTTTGTTCCTGAGGCCTCTCAGCTTCTCAGGAGGAAAGATCCTAAGGGAAGGATTTTTCATAAAACGTGTCTGTGACACACCAGCACATCCCAGTCTGGTTTGGGGCTCCCATCCTGACTCTCAATAGCAGCAGAGCTTCTCTGGTTGCATCTCTGCGTGTTTGCACATGCTCTGATTGCAGTTTAGAGAGGAACCTTCTGGAAGGCTTGGTCAGCTAGCTGGTCCCCATCTCCTGCTGCTGAGCTGTCAGATGGAGTTCACGTCTCACCTTTGATCTTCAAAGCCCTGTGCCACCAGTAACTAACAGAATAATTTAAAGAAATTTCATTTTAAAACACCATTTTTGAACCTTATGTTCTCACTGTTCTCTGTACCTCACTGAACTGAAAGTAAAGGCTTAAAGCTTTGCTTTAAGAGCCTGATGTTTGAAGCTCGGGGTTCTAAATTTGGTGCTGGATTTATCCATGTGAAGGCTATGAGTTTGATTGCATCAGAAGTAATTATATTTAATATGACAAGGGAAAAGTGCACAAATGTGATATTTGGAACGGCTGTTAATGCCTCCTTTGCATCTCTGCTCCTGAAAAGAATAATTACACAGCAGTGATGTGAGCTGAGTGCTGAGGCCTGGTGGAAAGGGGGAGTCAGTGCTTTCCTGCAGGGTCAGACTGCCTGAGCAGGAGCCCTTGGCAAGGGAGGGGCTCTCTGCAGACCCACACCCACAAAAACCCACCTGGGGCACGCTGGGGATTCACTGGTTGTTCCTCCACACCTAGGATTTGTGCCTTCAGCAGGCAAAAAGTGTTTCTCTGGAATCCCAGGGTTTTCTCTGAAATCCCAGGTTTTCTCTGAAATCCCAGGTTTTCTCTGCAGTCCCCCTGTGCCCCCTCTGAGCATCTGTTCCATCCCCAGTTTTGTCCCTGTGTCATGGCAGTGGCCTGTGCAGCTTTCCATTGCTGGTGGCATTTTCTAGATCAGCCATCACCTGTGCAAGTGCAGAATTCTGTCTGGAGTTTATTGATACAGTGCCAGCATCATAAAAGCTTTTCTTAGCTGCAGGCCATGGAGGAAACTTCCATCAAAAATAGATCTTGATGGGGTTTAAAAAGCATTTTTTCCTAATCATATTTCAAGCAAGTCATTACATTTCTGAATGAGGAAAGGATATCTAAATGCCCAAAAAGTGAGGCATGTGCAGTGTAAGACTGGATTAAATTAGCAGCCATGAAAGCAGGCTGACCTTTCCTCACCCCCCGAGAACACAACATCCTCACTCCCGCTGCTGGGAATGGCTGTTGGCTCAAAATTGGCCTTTTTAATTGATAAAGACACTTGCAGTGCCACATGCCTCTGGTTTGGCTGTGCTGGGCAGGGCGGAGGGAGGAGAGGCATCTGCTGCCATTGATTCCTCTCTGGAAGGCTCCATCTCCATGAGCCAGGCTCAGATGTTCCCTGTCTCTCTAACTGGAATATCTGCTGCCATTGATTCCTCTCTGGAAGGCTCCATCTCCATGAGCCAGGCTCAGATGTTCCCTCTATAACTGGAATATCTGCTGCCATTGATTCCTCTCTGGAAGGCTCCATCTCCATGAGCCAGGCTCAGATGTTCCCTCTATAACTGGAATATCTGCTGCCATTGATTCCTCTCTGGAAGGCTCCATCTCCATGAGCCGGGCGTCGGTACCAGAAATATCTGCTGCCATTGATTCCTCTCTGGAAGGCTCCATCTCCATGAGCCAGGCTCAGATATTCCCTCTCTCTCTAACTGGAATATCTGCTGCCATTGATTCCTCTCTGGAAGGCTCCATCTCCATGAGCCAGGCTCAGATGTTCCCTGTCTCTCTAACTGGAATATCTGCTGCCATTGATTCCTCTCTGGAAGGCTCCATCTCCATGAGCCAGGCTCAGATGTTCCCTGTCTCTCTAACTGGAATATCTGCTGCCACAGCCCAGCTCCCTCCCCACTGCCCCATCAGTGATGCTGGTATCAGACAGGGAGGCTGAGGGCTCTCTGTGTTATCACTTACTGCCAAACACAGGCAGCAAGGTGATTTATTGCTCCATTTTCCTAAAGCACACGATAAGATTAACGTTTGGCTTATACTTTTTCCTGCCCTAATTACATTTGTCTCTTGTTTAATCATCTTTAAGACAAAATGGTATGTCTGAGGAGAGAATGTGATTTAATTAACTTTTGTCCTAATGAGTCAGACTGCAGAATCTTGCAAGGCTTCTTGTCCAGTACAGTGATTGGAGGCAAAGTATTCAGATGAAACTGAAAATTGTGAATCTTAAAGCCCATACAAAAACCTTCAGGTGTTGCTGCTGGACTCAGAGGTGTGTTATGTGACAGGTTTCTGTTTTGGCCTGAGACCTAATTTACAAGTTATTGAGGGGACAGCTTGACTCCTGTTTAAATCCCTGTCTGAAATGGATTTTAGGGGCTGTGCTGAGCCCACGGCTTGGTGATGCACATCAGGGATAAAAGGCGTGCTGGGGAAAAGCATATTGGGTGTCCAAAAGATGTTTAAACCTGCATTTGTGAGCTGTCCCTTCTGATCAGATACAGCCAGCAAATCCAGGGGTGTGAACAGGAACACTGGAGTGTGCTGATGTTCACAAATTGCTGCCCCATCCCTGCTTAGTGCTCATGCATGTTTTATATTTGCATCTCTGTCTGGGGATCCCAGCACACATTCCAAGTGCTGGAGGTGCTTCACTGACAAATGTTGGGCTAAAAAAAAAATAAACCGAGTCCTTTTGTGAAGAGTTTGAAGCTGACAAGGTAAGTCATGCGGAATGCTGGTGTTTAGATCAGCAGTAACTACACAGCCACACACTCCTGTGGCAGAGTTTGGGATTCTCATGGCGAATTAAGCTGACATTGCAATGGAGAGCAGCACGTTGCTGTTTGTGCTGCGGTGTGAGCTGCCCAGGGCCTGTCCTGGCACAGCCCAGCCCCAGCAGGGCCCTGCTCTCTCTGGCTGCTTCCCTGCTCTGAAAATCAAACCAAGGCCAAGGATGAGAGCAGGCAGAGCCAGAGGGCGGCTCAGGGGCGTGAGCTGTTGTGTGTGGGGCTGGTTTGGGTTTTCCTCCCAGGGACGTCAGTGCAGATGCACTGCAGAGGCTGGCTGAGCCCCTGCCCTGCCTGTGCCTTGTTTTCCTGTGCAATATCAGGAGCTCCAGCCTGGTCCCTCTCATCAGCACCGAGCCCTCTCCCAAGAGAGCCAGTGCATGTGACCACCAGGAGCATTTCCATCTTTAAAACAGTGGCAGCTGGGCTCGGCCAGCAGAGAGTGAGGCCAGCATGTGTGACAAGGTCGCTGAAATCAGTGCAATAGATAAACGTGGCAGTAAAGTCTGCATGTGGCTGTCGGTGAGGAGCTGTGCACGCCTGCTGGCACTGGAGGCTGCTGTTATTCTCCTGGCCTGTCAGTGCTGTGCTCACCCCAGCACACACACCAGGGGCCACAGGAACACTCACCAGCATCTCTGGCAGTTTCCTGCTCCGGCTGCTTCAATACATTTGCATTAATGGAAGGATGAGACCTACTTCATGATCTTGTGTGCATGACAAAAGCTAAAATTAGTTCCATTAGAACTTTGGCTGCAGCTCTGCTAAATTTTAGCAGTTTGGGGGGGAAGGAAAACTCTTTTGAAAGGTTATAATTAATGAGTTACGTGTTGTTGGGTTTTTTCCTGAAGCGTACCAAAATAACACGAGGAAACTGGGACAGGCATGCTTTTTCTGTGCCTTGGCATTTCGAGGGCTGCAGCCTGGCTTCCCACTCGAGCTGGGGGTGGCTGTGCTGCTGCCTGCTCCCCACAGCTGCCCTGGGCAGGGAGCCAGGGGATGGAAGGGGATGGCACAGGAGCAGAGCTGTTCTGGGCGCGCGGAGGGAAGAGCTGAGCCTGGCGCTGGCTGAGGCTGACAGGAGTGCAGCACGGGCTAACTCCATGGGAGAGAGGTTTCCTCAGCAGCTCCTGGCACAGAGAGGGTCACGTTTGGTGGCTGATTTATGGACCCTGAGCCAGGCTCTGGTTTCTGGCTGAGCTGTGGATCCTGAGCAGTTCCTGAGCCAGGCTCAGGTTTGCTGGCTGTTATAGATCCTGAGCCAGGCTCTGGTTTTGTGGCTGAGCTGAGCTGTGGATCCTGAGCCAGGCTCTGGTTCCTGGCTGATTCCTGGATCCTGACCCTGCCTGGCTGCAGCAGCTCTGGGTTTGCTGGTTTAGCTATAGATCCTGAGCCAGGCTCTGGTTTGCTGGTTTAGCTATAGATCCTGAGCCAGGCTCTGGTTCCTGGCTGGTTCCTGGATCCTGACCCTGCCTGGCTGCAGCAGCTCTGGGGCAGCTCAGGCTCCAGAGCTCCTGACCAATTTCACAGCAAACTCGATTAAGCTGTTAAATTGCAGATCACTCCTGACAGTAAATTAATTCTTAATCCAAGTCCTATTCTGCACTACACTGGGAGGCTTTTGCCAGGAGGCCAGTGGCTTGAAAATGGGTAATTAAATTCTGCTGTAAATACATTTCTATCCACCCTTCTGCTTGCAGGAGCTGGCAAACAAGCACGAGCCATTAATTAATACCTGTAATTTGGTTTAGTTGGAATCAGCCCTGCTCCTGTCAGACTCTGAGATGTAAACCAAGGTTGTGAAGCTGGGAGTAAGTCAAAGATAAAGACTGACAAAAATGTATTCAGAAGAGAATCTGCTCCTATTTTTCTCCATAGAATGCTGTGTAGTTTGCAAATTTGGAGTGATGTAGTTTGCAGATTTGGCAATAGTTTGATCTGAAGAATGTAGAATTTTTTTAAAGCCCTAAATATGAGAAAAGTAACAATAATGAGAAGGTGTATTTATTCTGGGCATTTTTCATTCGTGTAATTAACCCCTTATGACCCAGCTTTGCAGCTGAGCAGTGAATTTTGGCAGACCATGTCCTGTGGAGCTGGAGCTGTGCATTTGTTGTCACCTGGGGTTTCACTGTTTGCATTTGGAGCAGCTGCTGGGTGCAGCTTTGCTTCCAAAGGGTCAGAAGGAAATTGGAACCTGGTTTGCTTATTCTCCAGCCATAGTTCTGAACCAAATTCAGTTTTCCCATCTTCCTTCCACATTTTTCCATTTCCTTGAGGATCAGAGCGTTTGGCAGTTGTGAGTCTGGCTCCTTTTTAAGGCTAAATGCTGCTAATTCTCATTTCAGACAGAAGCAAGCATCTCTGTGCTGTTTGTGTGCAGAATAGTTCCTGGTGCCTTCAGGGACATTGCCAGCCCTGCAGAGAGCTCTGAGCCTTCCCAGGGAGCCTGACCCTCCTTCCACATGCTCTGAACAGGGGATGCTGGGGGGGTTTGAACTCCACTCTGAGATTTGTTGCTTTGCTTTCCAACGTTATTAAAAATTTATCCCTGACTCCAGCTGAGACACTTTTTCATTTCGAGGGCAGTGTAAATGGTAATAATTAAAAGCAATTAAAGAGTGTGTTAAAAGTCATGTAATTTTGATAGGCTGGCTGACTGCTGTATCAGTAGGAGAGTTTGGGAGGCTTCTTGGGCTTTTTGACTTCAGTTTTGGATTTTAATTCCTATTTCTAAGTTCTATTTCTCGGATTCCAGCCCTGTGACAGCATTTTCTTGTACATGGACCAGTTTGGATTGGCAGACGAGCTGGGCCTTGCCCTGCGCAAGATCTCAGCTATTCAGATTCTGGAAATAATTCCCCCGAAACAGGACTGGGTCCTTACCTACAGAACGAGGGGGGCTGCCCTCCTCCCGTGTAGCAGCATTTTTAGCACATTTCCGTGTAATTAACTTTAAAACCAGGCAGCCCCTGGAGTGTGAGTGGGAAATCCCTGCCTGTGGGGAGGGTGACACCGTGGTTGCTAACCTGGGGAGAATGGGCAGGAGGCACTGTGAAATCTGTGTTGGAGCACCGTGGGGTTCCTGCTGGATGTGCTCATTTAGAAGCTCTGCCTGAAGTTGCAGGGGGTGCTGGGGCACCCTCAGGCTTGGGGACAGCCTTTGGTCTCCCTTTGTTTGCTCTGTGAGTCCCATGCACAGCCTGCTCTGTGCAGCTTCACCCTGGGCTCCCCGGATCCTTTCTGAGCACTGACAAAAACTGGTGGCGAGTTTGGGACTTCGGTTTGCCCTTCCCTCCCCTGTCAGGGCTGGTGTGAAATCCCAACTTAGATGTGTCTAGCACTGAATGTTTAATCCAGCAGCAATTCACGGCGCGTCAGGCCTGTGAGGGGCTCAGAGCTGTTCGTGGGGAGTGCCTGCAGGGCAGGGCTGGTGCCAGTTACCTGGATGCAGATTTGGGGCTCAAACCCACCTCGTGGGGCTGTCGCAGAAGTCATTGCAGCTGGCAGCAAGCTGCTCTGTTGTCAGCTTGTTTGCTTGGCTGTTTGTGACCGTGTTCACAGGGGTCTCAGGATGAGGGAAGAGATGAGCATCTGACTCCATGTTTCAGAAGGCTGATTTATTGTTTTATGATATATATTGCATTAAAACTATACTAAAAGAATAGAAGAAAAGGTTTTATCAGATGGCTAGCTGAGAATAGAATAGAATCAGAAAGAATGATAACAAAAGCTTGTGTCTGGGACACAGTCCGAGCCATCTGGACGGTGATTGGCCATTAATTAGAAACAACCACATGGACCAATCACAGATGCACCTGTTGCATTCCACAGCAGCAGATAACCATTGTTTGCATTTTGTTCCTGAGGCCTCTCAGCTTCTCAGGAGGAAAACTCCTAAGGAAAGGATTTTTCATTAAAAGATGTCTGTGACAGCTGTTCTCTCCAGCCTCTTTCAGGTTTTGGGAGCTGGGATTTCAGTTCTCTGAAATTCCTGGAATCAAAGTCTTGGTGCCCCCAAGGTCCAGGCTGGCAAGAACTGCTCCAGGGCAGCAGTGCCAGGCAGGCTGTGCCTGAAACCAGAACCTGGCCTTCCTTTCATCTGCACAAAGGAGCTGGAAATGTCAGCTTTTTGTTCAGAATTCCAATGAAACACAGCTGGGGGAGTCGGGATCCTCCACAAAAAGAAATATTGCCCAGGAGAACGGAGAGGTTTTATTTGCCAAGCACTTTGTAAGGGTGTGCTGCATGACATCTGAGCACTGCTGATGTTGTTTGGATTGTGTTGTGAAACAGCAAGGGAACAGAAAACAGCAACAATGGGATTGCACAGCTTCCCTTTCCCAGAGGTTTAGTGCTTGTCACTGCAGTCTGAATTGGTGTTTAAAATGAGGACTTGCCTAGAGGAAATTATTTTTTTAGTGTACGTTTCACTGGACAGCAAAGCAACTACCTCCTAAATTTAGAAATTATTCTCTACTACGCTGTAGCAGGATCAGACAAGCTTTGGCATTTGAGCAACTTCCAGCACACATTTTGCACATAAGAAGAAGCGATGCCGTTTGACAAGCTGGCAGAGAGAAAATGTTCCGGGCTGGGATTTCCAGGGCAGAGCTGAGGGCCCAGCCCTGCCCTGCCTGCACATCCCTGTGCTGGGGGCAGTTTGGGGCAGCTGCTCTGCGTGGCCCTGGGGCTCAGCCTGGGCTGAGGGACAGGTAACACAGGCACCCAGGGAACTAATCAAGGGAAGGAGCTCATTTGGTTAATTACGGGCTCCGTGCCCGTTCAGGGCAGCCCCGGCACTGAGTCATGCTGAGCTGTGCTGAAAGCAGAAGGGAAGGCTCAGGCTCTGACCTTCTGAGCCAGGCACGAGCCCAAAAGGGGCTGGCAGGAGATGCACGTCTCTGGGCAGTGCAGCATCCTCTGAGGCAGGGCCTGAGGCTGCTCAGCCAGGGCAGCTCCAGCTGGGCAGCGGTGGAACAGGACCCCAGCTGCAGGAAATGCGGGTAACAGGCTTCTCTCTGCAGGAAATGCAGCTCCCAAGGTTCTCTCTGCAGGAAATGCGGGTAACAGGCTTCCCTCTGCAGGAAATGGAGCTCCCAAGGTTCCCTCTGCAGGAAATGCAGCTCCCAAGGTTCTCTCTGCAGGAAATGCGGGTAACAGGCTTCCCTCTGCAGGAAATGGAGCTCCCAAGGTTCCCTCTGCAGGAAATGCAGCTCAGAAGGTTCCCTGGGCTGCAGGAAATGCAGCTCCAGTAGGCAATGCGGATAACAAGGTTCCCTCTGCAGGAAATGCAGCTCTCAAGGTTATCTTGGCAGGAAAAGAAACTCACTAGGGTCCCTCTGCAGGAATTGCAGCTCCCAATGCTCCCTGGGCTGCGGGAAATGCAGCTCCTGCAGGAAATGCAGCTCCCAAGGTTCCCTCTGCAGGAAATGCAGCTCTCAAGGTTATCTTGGCAGGAAAAGAAACTCACTAGGGTCCCTCTGCAGGAAATGCAGCTCCCAATGCTCCCTGGGCTGCAGGAAATGCAGCTCCTGCAGGAAATGCAGCTCCCACGCCTCCCTGGGCTGCTGCCTCCCCAGCAGAAGCCCCAGAGGGAGGGAGCAGGGGTCCTGCAGCGCTGCAGCAGCAGTGAGAGCTGTAACTAACTCAGCATTTCTCCCTGCAGCCCCATTTCTCTGCGCTTTCCCTTTTTAAACCGCCCTCAGGCTGTACAATTTTTCCTCCTGACTCCTGTTCTGCTTGGTGAGGAGCCTCACAGGTCTGTGAAGCAAACTGACTTTGCAGAGCTGCATGAAATCTGGAATGCCCAAGTGAAAGAAATGGATTAAGCAGATAATCTCCCAAAAGGCTTCAAACAATTTGAAGCAAAGGGCTTTAAAAAGAGATAATTTTATATGGAGAATATTTTTTAAAAACCAGGTTATATTCATGACATAGCATCAGTAAATAATAATTTTCTTTTCTTAAAAGAATTTCAGAGCAGATGAAAACTGTAGAGGAATGTCTTTGCTGGTAGGTTTGTCCATAAAGAAAATAATTTATTATATATCTAATAATAATAATTATAATAATTTGTATTATTATAATTTATATATACTTTATATATTGTATATACTTTATATATTATAATTTTATATATAATATAATAATGTTTAATAATATATATCTAATTATAATTATTATAATTATAGTACTTATTATCATTAATTATAATTATTATCTAAATGAATAATACTGATTTGTTTCTAGTTCTTCTGTCCATTCTCCCCCATTTGCTGGCATTATTTATGACAGGAGGAAATAAGTGAGGCCTTTGTGTCTCCTGCCACAGCCTGGGTGTGCTGCTCTAAAGGGGAGGCAGAAGGGAAAAGAAATCATCTTTTGTTTAAATATCACTTTTGGCCTTCACAAGTTGTTCCAGAGCAAATCTTTTCTTTGAGAATTGGCTAAAAATAGACAGGAAGAATAATCCTCTGAACTGTGATAAGTATTATCATCAGAAACCAATCTTAGAAATCATTTCCGCCATTAAATGTAGCGTAAATTTAGGGGGAAGAAAATGGGATTAAAGCAGGCGTGGGGGAGAGAGCCTGCAACAACTTTCCTGTGGAATTCAATTTGTGTTGATTTGCTGGGAGCTCAGAAAATAGAACAGCAGCAAGGCACTAATGGAGGGAGAGGATGGCTAATGAGGGATGCAGAGATTTAGGAGAGAATCAAGCCCCTCTCGGTGCTGCTGTGCTGAAAGAGAAATTCAGGGCTGGCTCCTGCCCTGGCAGCTCTCAGAGCATCCCAGGGAGGCAGAGGGAGGGTTTGGGCTTGCTGTGGTGTGTTTTACAGCAGGATTGCTGCTGGCTGTGCTCAGGGGCTCCAAGGCACATCTGCAGAAGGTCTGGCTCATTTACGGCAGGTCTGGCACATTTACAGAGGGTTTGGCACATTTGCAGCAGGTTTGGCACACTTGCAGCAGGTTTGCCACATTTACAGAGGGTTTGGCACATTTGCAGCAGGTCTGGCACATTTATATCAGGTTTTGCACACTTGCAGCAGGTTTGGGATATTTGCAGCAGGTTTGGCACACTTGTGGCAGGTTTGCCACATTTACAGAGGGTTTGGCACACTTGCAGCAGGTTTGGGATATTTGCAGCAGGTTTTGCACAGTTGCAGCAGGTTTGGCACACTTGCAGAGGGGTTTGCACATTTACATCAGATTTTGCGCATTTACAGCAGATTTTGCTGTACAAAGGTGACACCTGAGGCTTATTTCAGTCAAGTACAGTGGTTTTTGTTCAGTTCTGATAAGCAGCAATTTGGAATAGAGAATATAAGAGATTCTTTGTGCTTGGTGTTTTCCAGAGTTCCTCCCTTTTTCTTTTCTCCTGTCCCCGCAGCCTTTCCTGAGAACTTCCAGAGCTTCTCATTCACAGCTGAAGGGCTGCAGGAGCTGCTCTGGGGCTGTTTCCATTTGAAACAGAAAACTGTGGGTAAATATCAGGAGCAATGTTTGTCTTTCCTTAAAGAGCGTGCAGGGAGAGCACTGGTCCAAAATACTTTGCTTTTCTCACAGATGTGTTCAGTGTTTCTGTGTGCCCCCTTAGCTCAGCGGAAGGTGAAAAATGGATTGTGCAGTCTGACTTGAAGGCTGCAATATTATCTGTTCTGAAAACAGAGTTTCTGGAGCATGAAGAGCAGTTTTTGAATGATGCTTCTGGCACCTAATCCTTAAAATTATTCAGCATTTTTTTCTCGTGTCTGTCTTGAAATGAAAAATTACCTTCTGTTTTCAAGTCACTCATAACTTCTAAAAATTGGGCTTAACTTTTCATAGAGATTTCCAAACTTATGCAATATATTGGTATAAGTTTCTGCCTATTGAAATGACTGTGAGGCAGCTGAAGAATTACCGATGTCACCAGAGTTCACAGGAGGGCTTTTAACATTTGCATCTCTGCATTTCTCGCTAGAAGATCTGCCAGTCCTTGGGAACAACACGGAGCTTTCTGAGCCGTGCTTGATGTTACGCTTAGGTTCAGTACATTTCATCCTTTTTCAGCGCCACAGAGTGAATTTTTCACCTGCTGGGGCACCGTGTTCCCATGGCAACAGCTGATCTTGTTTGCTGCTCTCTGCTCTTGGTGCATGACAAGAAGGAAAAGCTTTTTGAGGAGCGTTTGTGGGAGCCAATCTGGCTAATTGCGTTGCAGGGATCAGTGAAACAGACCCAGACACGGCTCCCTCCGTTTCCAGAGGGGAATAAATAGATAAATACATGTCTGCTGTGGGGACAGGCTAATGGGAGATGGAGAGGCTGGGCTGGGGGAGCAGAGGGGGACCCGGGCTCAGGGGGGCCTTTGGGGACATCCCAGCTCCCTTGGGGACATCCCAGCTCCCATTGGGGACATCCCAGCTCCTTTTGGGACATCCCAGCTCCCTTTGGGGACAAACCTGCTCCCTTTGGGGACATCCCAGCTCCCAGTGCTGCTCACCATCCTGATAATGGGGCAATAAATTCTCTTTCTCTGGAAGATTCAGGTGCCCCGTGGCTGCTATCTCACTGAGAGTCCTTTCTTTAGCAAAAAAAGTCTCCTACACAGCATAGTTTCTATTTAAACATTTTGATATAACCTAAAACTCTATTTTTAAGAGAATTAACACAGCATGGCTTTCTAACACAACACATATAATATTCATTTTAATATTTGCGAAAAGCCAGCCACAAACACGCGTTTTTGGCGACGGAATGAGCTGGTGTGCAGGGCTGGTCCCTGCAGGGGTTTGTGGCTGTGGAGAAGCAGCAGCAGGGAGGAATTGCTGGGTTCCCTGCCCAGGATCTGCTGTGCTGCAGGACTCTGGTGCTCCCCAAGGCCAAGGCTCAGTTCCCGAGTCCCTTTTTTAGCAGTGCTTTTTAAGAAGTGCTATTTCCGTGTGGTGTTTCTTGTGCTAAATTCAGCCTGCTGATTAGAGGGGTAAAGCTGCATTTGTTTTCCTTTGTTAGAACAGTGTCATTTGCACGGAAAAGTTCCTATTTTTACAACGGAGCAAATCCAGTTGTGGAGTGATTTTGTTTAAAATGCAAACGTTTCTGAGGAGCTCTTCCTTTACCTTTGGAGTGGGAGTGGAAAACACTCATGTTGTTAGTTTCTCTGCAGGAATTCATTAGTTTTTAAGTGCTAACCTCAGAAAATGTCCAACTGCTTTCCTGTGCTGCTTGCTAACATGTGCTTCACGTGGCACTTGAGAGGAAGCACCAAATGGAAATAGTAAAACACCCAAACCAGTAAGGCTATCTGGTGTATTCCTCACTGTATGCAATAGCTGTCCATGAAATGTCATTTACTGTAAGTGAACTTGCTGGCTGGGGGAGCTGTGGCAGGCAGGGCTGCACAGCCCTGTCCCTTGGCGGGGACAGACAGGCGTCAGACAGACAGACAGACAGACAGAAGGGTGGCACAGCCTGGGCAGGGACAGACAGACAGACAGGGGGGTGGCACAGCCTGGGCAGCAGCAGCAGCTCTGCTTTTTCTCCTTTTTTCTCTGCCTTTTCTCCTCTTTTTTCTCTGCCTTTTTTTTTCTTTTTTCTCTGCTTTTTCTCCTTTTTTTCTCTGCTTTTTCTCTTTCTTTCTCTGTTTTTTTCTCCCTTTTTCTCTGTTTTTTTTCTCTTTTTCTGCCTTTGCTCCCTGCCCGCCCCAGGTTCCTCCCTGCCCAGTGCCCTGTGGGCACAGCTGTGCAGGGCAGGCTGCATTTACTGCACTGTGCAGAGCCCGGATCCATCCCTGCACAGCTGTGCCCCAGGGGTTAAAGGCAGTTTTGGTGCCCCAGCCCAGCTGTGGGGCCATGGCAGTGCTGCAGTTGTACCACTGAGGCTGCGTCAGCTTTGCCTTTCAAATCCAGCCCTTGGAAGAAACAGAAAATGAGCTGGAGGTGGTGAACCCGACCTCTAAAGTGAGTCATTTGCAGGACCAAAATACACGGGAAAAAGATCAGAAGGTTCTTCATTTTCTCTTTGGGTCCGTGCAGGTTTTCCCTCTGCTCCTGGCTGGATTGTGTCCTGCATCGCCCAAGCCAGAGCCATCCCAGGGGATCAGGATCACAGGGCTCAGTGCAGCCCTCCCAGGCCACGGGCAGCAATGATTCCCAGGGAAAAAGAGCTGCAGATAAATGAACAGGGTACAAGGTTTATTAAAACAAAAATAACTGATGGATGAGCAAAGCAGCGCACAGGGCGGCAGATGCCTTTCTGCAGGCAGGGCAGAGCCTCGTTACCCAGACAGGGGTGTCACATTGCATTAAATCTGCCAGAGCCGTCCTCCTGCTGGGAATTCTTTAGTCAGCCCTCACATCCAGAGGAGGAATTTTGCTTTTGCTCCCTTGTGAGCGCACATTTGTGCCTTCATTTCTGCACTTTCAGAGATGCAACTTATACATGAGGTAACGCCGTTTATTTTTGATGTCTCTCATACTTCATTTTCCACAGCTGTTTGTTTATGAATTGTCTCATGCTCTGTGAAGTTTGTGCTGCTGTGTGAGCCTTTAAATCTGTGCAGGCTCTGGCACCCCAAAAACCAGGCCCAAAAAGCAGCCTCAAAACCCTCAAAATCCCCAAAAACCAGCCCCAAAACCCCAAAAACCAGCCCCAAAACCCCCCAAACCAGCACTGTGCTGCCCTGCTGTGGTGGGCTCGGTGCTGCTGCCAGGCACGGGAGATGGAGAAATGCTTTATTTATTTACTCAGTCTCCAGGAGGGAGCAGGGAGATGGGGCTGTCGGGAGGCACATGTCCCCCTGGGAACGTGCTGGGGGTTTTCCAGCACCCCCAGCTCCCACTGGCAGCTGGGATGTTCTGTGCTGTGGGATATCCCTGTGCCCACTCCGGGTCAGCTGGCATGGCCATTCCTGGGCGCCTCCTCGCTGGCAGAGCTTGGCAAAGTGGGAATGCCTTGGTTTGGAGAAAGCCCTGCTCAGTGACAGCTCAGCCATCAGCGTGTCCTGGTCCCTGTGCTCATCCTAAGCCCAAACACAGACTGTCCCACCTGCTGGGAGGCAAACAGTCTCTGACAGGACATTGCAATATTTCACATCTCTGTTGTCACAGACATCTTTTATGGAAAACCCTTTCCTTAGGAGTTTTTGCCCTGAGAAGCTGAGAGGCCTCAGGAACAAAATGTAACCAATGGTTATCTGCTGCTGTGGAATGCAACAGGTGCATCTGTGATTGGGCTCATGTGGTTGTTTCTAATTAATGGCCAATCACAGCCCAGCTGGCTCGGACAGAGAGTCCGAGACAGAGCCTTTGTTATCATTCCTTTTCTATCCTTAGCTAACCTTCTGATGAAATCCTTTCTTCTATTCTTTTAGTATAGTTTTAATGTAACATATATCATAAATAATAAATCAGCCTCCTGACACATGGAGTCAGATCCTCGTCTGTTCCCCAATCCAAGAACCCCTGTGAACGCCGTCACACTCTGTTTCATGTGCAGGGTAGCTCCGGGGCAGCTGGGATTAACTTTTGGCTTTTTCCATTGAAGATTTATACTGAACTGATCTGGGCAGCATTGAGGCAGATGCTGTGCGGGGAGGGGTCACTGGAGTCCCTGGGTTAGACAGAAAGTCACCAACTGCAGTGGTGGGAAAGCATCCTTGGCAGAATGCAGGGGAGTTTCACAGGGGCTGTTTCAGGGCTGTCTCACAGCCTGAGATCAGGAGCTGTTTCTGGGGGCTGTTTCACAGAGGTTGTTTCACAGGGGGTGTTTCAGGGGCTGTTTCACAGAGGGTATCTCACAGGGGGTGTTTCACAGGTGTATTTCATAGCCTGAAATCAGGAGCTGTTTCTGGGGGCTGTTTCACAGAGGTTGTTTCACAGAGGGTGTTTCAGGGGCTGTTTCACAGAGGGTATCTCACAGAGGGTATCTCACAGGGGTGTTTCACAGGTGTATTTCACAGCCTGAAATCAGGAGCTGTTTCTCAGGAGGTGTTTTTGGGGGTGTTTCACAGAGGGTATCTCACAGGGGCTGTTTCACAGAGGGTATCTCACAGAGGGTATCTCACAGGGGGTGTTTCACAGGTGTATTTCATAGCCTGAAATCAGGAGCTGTTTCTGGGGGCTGCCCTGGGCAGGCTGTGCCTTCCTTGGGCACCGGTGCCCAGGGCTGATGCCAGCCCCTCGTGGGCTCAGGGCTCCCTGCTGCTCACACACCCTCCAGGGAACACCCTGGAACCCACGCTGTGCAATTCCTGCCCTGACAGTGATTATGACCTGGACCACTTCCAGAAGACACGGCTCAGGGAGGGAGCTTGGCTGGAATTTAAAGACTTTGGCTCGGTTTCTGGCTTTTGCCACCTGCTATTGCTCCAGAACCTTTGAGTCACTCATTCTTTGTTCTTTAATGCTTTATTTTTCTGAGCAAGCAATATAAACATTTCAAGCTGACATTTATCTGTCACTTCCAAACACACTGAGGATACACAAATGCATCCTCTCCTTGCTGCAAGGGTTTCCAGTGGAAGTCCTGGGGCTGTGACACGAGGCTGTGACACGGAGCTGAGGTGACACGCTTTGTTTCTGTTCCAGGAGCAGCAGCTGAAGGATGCTGGGCGGGAGGAGAACTGCCTGAGCCTGCAGCATGCCAGCGTGTGCCCCTGAGCACTGCAGCGCAGCCAGGTAATGCACAGGTGTGCCCAGGTGTGCCCAGGTGTGCCCCTGAGCACTGCAGCACAGCCAGGTAACGCACAGGTGTGCCCAGGTGTGCCCAGGTGTGCCCCTGAGCACTGCAGCACAGCCAGGTAACGCACAGGTGTGCCCAGGTGTGCCCAGGTGTGCCCCTGAGCACTGCAGCACAGCCAGGTAACGCACAGGTGTGCCCAGGTGTGCCCAGGTGTGCCCCTGAGCACTGCAGCATGGCCAGGTAATGCCCAGGTGTGCCCAGGTGTGCCCAGGTGTGCCCATGTGTGCCCCTGCAGTTTGGCAATGACCCTGTTTGTTTTTGCAATAATTCCTGCAGCCTGGCAATGACCCTGTTTGTTTCCCAGGTACAATCAGACTATGACCACCCTCGGGAAACCCTGCTCAGAGTGACCAAAGGACGAGATTTGGCTGTGGGGGGGAAACACCAGCTCCAAGCCAAGCTGGAGAACCTAGAGCAGGTCCTAAAGGTGAGTATGACCCCAGATCCCATCAGTGCATGCTCCCCCTGCTCCCCACGGTCCCTGTGCTCAGCGCTGCCCACCCGGGCACTGAATGCCCCTCTCACTTTGGGTCAGGGTGGGAAATGAGAGCCCCAGGCACTGCGAGGGTCTGGAACAGAGAGAGCCCTTTCTGGGAATCCCCAAAATCAGAGGGGTTTGGGAAAGCTGCACAAGGCAGGCCTCAGAGACAGCAGAACTGGGATTGGAGCTGAGCAGCAGCCATGAGATTGGTCAGCAGAAAAATTATTTACACTGTAGAAAAGCAAGGACAGATAGAACAATGGTCAGTATATTAATGCTTGTCTAGAATAACTCCCTAAGCT
>NW_005054362.1:472601-473739 GCF_000277835.1 Geospiza fortis
TGTGATTTGTACACAGCCCCAGGCCAGCGACCTTTATCTGCCATTTATCAGCACTTGCATGGGCATTGCACTGCGGTTATTCCAGTCAAAATGAGAGAGGGAGGCTGAGAGCATAACAAGCTGCCCAGAGATTTCATTTCAGAGAGCTGTGTCTGCCACTCCAGCTGGCTGCAGAATATTCCTGTGGCCTCTGCATTCTGCCCCTCTCACTGCCCTGCCTGAGAACTCATTCCGAAGTTCTCCTGTGCTGAGAGGGAGTTCTCTGGTGGGTGCAGAGATCCTGGCTGTGTTCAGAGCTGCTCTCCCTGAGCAGAGCCCAGCCAGCTGGCAGAGCACCCTGGGGCCCCAGAGCTCCCTTCAGCCCTGAGCCATGCCCAGGGGGGCAGCCCGTGGTGTTCCATGTGTGTCCTCACATGCTCAGTCCGTGCTCTGGGAAAAGTTCTCAGCCAGAAATGCTCTGTGGTAGCTTGTGTGAAATAGTGAGAGCTCAGCAGTGTCAAAATATCCTGTGCCAATCTGATACTAATCTTGATGGAGTAAAATGAGAGTTTCTTCCTGATAATTTAAATCATGAGGAGGACTAGTTGGTAAAATGGGTGATGTTCATTCAGGTGAGATGAGAACCAGAGCCATTCTTCTTGGTTGTTGTAAAATACTGAGAGCAGACATTGCCCACGAACTTCTGTACAGTATGCAGTGCAGAAATGTCCACAGGCAAACATCAAATCCTCTCAAAACTCCCAGAAAACAAACCATAGCTGAGGGTGAAAACTTACAAAGTGGGAAATGTTGTTGTTGTTGTTTATAATCCAACAAGAAGTGAATAAATCCCAAGCAGAGGCCAAACTCTGCTTCTTTTGCAGATGTGCAGGCTGAGGGGCTCAGCCTGGCTGTGGGCAGTGTGCAGGGAGCAGCAGCTCACTGCAGGTTAGAAATGAGCTTGATAAAACTCTCTCCCGTAGACAATAAGAGATATTCTGGGCTGTTCTTGCCCATTTTCTCCATGCATTTGTTTTCCCAAGTGCTGCTTTCTCCCCGGTTTGTGTGCAATCACTCAGTGCTGCAGATAAGGCATTGTGCCTCTGCTCAGACACTATTGTGGGAATAGCATGTAATTTGGAAAATAAAAATCTTAAAT
>NW_005054362.1:473749-474582 GCF_000277835.1 Geospiza fortis
AGGGAAGAGATCAGAATCTGGAAAGAGATCTTTCTTAACTCCCGTTTAATATGAGGGTGTTTGAAAGCTACAGGGATGCTGGGGAGTAATATTAACCTGTAATGAAAAAGATTTCTATCTGCAGAGGGTGTCCTGGCACTGTGAGCCTGTGCTCCTCCAGGAGCCTTGCTCACGTTGCTGTGAGGCTTTAGCATCCAACACTCCTCACAGCTGCTGGGAGTCTGTGCTGGGGTCCCTCCTGCCCAAACCCACCTGTCAGCTCTCTTCTGTCTCACGTTCTGCCGAGCAGAGACCAGCAGAGCTGTTCTTTGGGCCAGCACGGCCGAGCCAGCCACAGCAGCACAGCAGTGTCACAGCCTGGGTCCTGGCAGGGCTGAGCCTGGGTCCTGGCAGGGCGGTGTCACAGCCTGGGTACTGCAGTGTCACAGCCTGGGTCCTGCAGTGTCAGACCCCAGGTCCTGGCAGGGCTGAGCCTGGGTCCTGGCAGGAGTTGATGTCCACGTGCCTGAGTTCCCTTTGGCTGAAGCCCTGACCAAACCCCTGCCTCCCCTGGTTTCCTGCTGCCTCTCAGGTTCCAAGCAGGTGTGTGGGGCAGCAGGGCATCCCTGGCCTGGCATCTGCAGCTGGGACTGTCCCCTCTGGGCTGTCCCCTCTGAGCTGTCCCCTCTGGGCTGTCCCTGGGGGCTGTCCCCTCTGAGCTGTCCCCTCCTCCTCCTCCCAGCACATGCGAGAGGCTGCGGAGCGGCGGCAACAGCTGGAGCTGGAGCATGAGCAAGCACTGGCTGTCCTCAACGCCAAACAGCAGGAGAGAGAGCTGCTGCAGAAGGTACTGG
>NW_005054362.1:474946-478835 GCF_000277835.1 Geospiza fortis
GACAGGGACAGGGACGGGCAGGTGGGAGCTGGAGCTGCAGGGACAGAGGAGCAGGGTGGGATCCCCTGCACTGAAGGGACTCCCAGCCAGCTGCTCCCTGCCCTGGGGGGTCCAGGCCCTGGAACAAGAGGGTCTCTGTGCTGCAGGGCTGATAAAGCTCCTGGAACGTGCCCCTCTGTGGCTGAGCTTTTCTGTTCCCCACAGGCACAGGAGTGCCACAATCCCATGGGTTTCCTTTGCATTTCCATTGCTCCCCTCCGTGTTTGGCTTGGTAACACTTGTGCTTTCCTTAAACGCCACAAAGGAGCCCAGTCCCCATTTCCTGACACTCAGAACCCGAGCTCTGTGCCATTTCCAGCGTGCTGTGGATGCTCTCACTGACACATCCACGGCTGCTGGGATTTCTTTGGCCTCCCCTTCCAGACATGCAATTCTACCTTTCCCCAGGAAATTAGGAAAAGAAATTCTTGCCAAGGTCCTGACACATGACAGTGATCTTCCTCCTCAAGAATGCGTCATGTTTGTGTGGCAGGGGTTTGGTGCCCTGCACAGAAACCGAACACTTGCTTGAGCACCTCACTTCAAGGGCATTCTCTTATTCACAAATCACTTCAAGACTTTTTTTCCCCACACTGCAATTTCTCAGCATTCATTATAATACAAAAACCATGATGTTGAGTTCCAGTTTTGCCAAAGTCACTTAAAGCTGCAATTGTCTCAGTGCTAATGTTGATCTCTCCAATTGCTGGACTAGATTAAAACACAAATAATGCTGCTAATGATAATTTGGTAGAGAATTGGCAAGAGGGACCTTCTCAGCAGAGTGAAAGATGTATCTAATATAGATGCTTGAAATAGAACGCTGTAGTTGACCAAATGAAATCTTCCAGTTAATTTTCTTTTAGTCTTTCTCAATGAGTGTACTTGGGCATGCTGCAAAATGCCATTTCTAGCTATATTCAGCTGTTATTATTAGAACTGCCTCGTACATTTTGGACTTAAATTCCCTGGCAAAGGAAAGAAATCAAAGGAAGATACAGCATTTCTTGGTGACTTTTGTTACATTCTCCTCACAAATCTGAGTGCTCCTCTCTGAGCTGCAGTGACAGGCACCAGGCACAGCCCAGGTTGTGCTGGATCTGCTGTTCCACCCAGTGCAACAAGCTCAAGATAAATATTTTAAATAAATCTGTTATCTAAGGAGCTAAAGCTCATCAGTGCCAGCTTTAACAGGGGCTGCTGGCTCACACCTCACCCGGGGCTGGCCTCCCAATGGACCCAGTGTGTGTTAAATCCTTCCTTCCCTTTTGTTGTTCTATTGGAGTGATCTTTACTGTCAGAAGTGTTTCCAAAGGGCAGGGGGAAGTCTGGGCAGTGGCAGGATGGCATTTCTCAGCACACCTGGGTTCCTTGTAAGGGCTGGTGAGCACCAAGCTGCACCTCAGAGCAGAGCCAGCCCTGCCACAGCCCCTTGCCTCTGCTGCCACATCCTGAACGGAAATGAAAGTTCATTCTGGTTTTAATACCTGCACAGGCTGATCAGATTGTCAGCCCAGAAGGAAGAACACAATATTGTGTGTGTTGATGGGGACTCGGCCTTTTTCTTGAAGCAAACCTTCATAGAAGGCAGTCTGATGTTGAGGAGAGATAGACATTGATGGGGGCTCTGTCATCATTTACCAGAGCTCAGCTCAGGCTTTATTAAATGTGACCTGAGGGATGCTCCAGCCTCTCTGGCGCTGCTGGCACCGTGTCCCTTGTCAGCACAGTCACTGCTGGGTGCAGGGGGCTGTGGGGTGGGGTTGTGGGTCTGGAGTTGTGCTTTTGGTCTGTGGGTTTTGGTTTCTGGATTTTGGTCTGTGGGTTTGGGTTTCTAGATTTGGGGCTGCGAATTTGAGTCCATGGGTTTGGCCTGTGGGTTTTGGTCTGTGGATTTGGATTTGTGGGTTTGGGTCCATGGTTTTGGTCTGTGGGTTTGGGTTTCTAGATTTGGGTCTGCGAATTTGGGTCCATGGGTTTGGCCTGTGGGTTTTGGTCTGTGGGTTTTGGTTTCTGGATCAGGGTTTGTGGATTTGGGTCTGTGGTTTTGGTCTGTGGGTTTGGGTTTCTAGATTTGGGTCTGCAGATTTGGGTCCGTGGGTTTGGTCTGTGGGTTTGGTCTGTAGTTTCAGTCTGTGGATTTAGGTTTGTGGGTTTGTGGTTTTGGTCTGTGGATTTGGGTCTGTAGTTTCAGTCTGTGGATTTTGGTTCCTGGATCTGGGTCCCTGGTTTGATCTGTGGGTTTGTGTTCCTGGATCTGGGTCTGTGGTTTGATCTGTGGGTTTGTGTTCCTGGATCTGGCTCCCTGGTTTGATCTGTGGGTTTGTGTTCCTGGATCTGGGTCTGTGGTTTGATCTGTGGGTTTGTGTTCCTGGATCTGGGTCTGTGGTTTGATCTGTGGGTTTGTGTTCCTGGATCTGGGTCTGTGGTTTGATCTGTGGGTTTGTGTTCCTGGATCTGGGTCCCTGGTTTGATCTGTGGGTTTGTGTTCCTGGATCTGGCTCCCTGGTTTGATCTGTGGGTTTGTGTTCCTGGATCTGGGTCTGTGGTTTGATCTGTGGGTTTGTGTTCCTGGATCTGGGTCTGTGGTTTGATCTGTGGGTTTGTGTTCCTGGATCTGGCTCCCTGGTTTGATCTGTGGGTTTGTGTTCCTGGATCTGGGTCCCTGGTTTGATCTGTGGGTTTGTGTTCCTGGATCTGGCTCCCTGGTTTGATCTGTGGGTTTGTGTTTCTGGATCTGGCTCCCTGGTTTTGGTGGTGACTCCATGGCCTGACCCAGGTGCCCCTGAAGGATGGGCAGCCCTGATCCTCAGTTAAACAGAGCTGAGTCCCTGTCCATGCTGGGCTGTGGCACATGGAATCAGACAGTCTGTGGGGTTTGTCCTCCACTGAACAGGAGGGTTTGTGGCTTTTCCCTGGTGAGGAATGTGCAGAATGAATGCTACTGTGGTTAACAAAGTCTGTGCTTATCTTGGGCCAGCTTCAATGAAGGAGACAGGGGAAACTCAAATAGAAATAAAATTAAGATAACCCAAAGTTACTGAGTGCTGTTTGTTTGGTTTTCAGGTTTAGACTTTTCCCAACCAAAATTTGATAACTGAACAAAATACCCTTTTCTGCCGTTATTTATTCCTCTTTTTGTCTTTGACTTGGTTGATTGGACCTGAAGTGTTGCTCTCCTCTTTAAACACCCTGTCCCACGGTTGCCTTTTTTTGTGAGCTCTTAACTTCGCTGATAAATCCTGTTGCTTCATTGAAAGAATGAGTTTAACTTTTGTGCCGCTCTCTCCCAGCTGCTCTGGGAGGGTTGAGCCCTGCGGTGTGCACAGCAATCTGCATTTCAGCTGGACTTGGGGGGCTCAGAGAGGCCTGGCGTGGATGTGGCAGTGTGGGGAGTGTGTGGTGATGATCCAGCTCAGCATCCCTGACACCCAGCCTCCCAAAATACCCATCCCTGCCAGCCTGGGAGTGGATGTGGCAGTGTGGGGAGCGTGGAGCTGCTCCAGCACTGCATCCCTGACACCCAGCCTCCCAAAACAAACACCCCTGCCAGGCTGGGAGTGCCCAGGCAGCCTGTCTGGTGCTGCTCCAGCTCAGCATCCCTGCCCTGAGACCCAGCCCCCCAAAATAACCATCCCTGCCAGCCTGGGAGTGGATGTGGCAGTGTGGAGAGCGTGTGGTGCTGATCCAGCTCAGCATCCCTGACACCCAGCCCCCCAAAATAACCATCCCTGCCAGCCTGGGAGTGCCCAGGAGAGCGTGTGGTGCTGATCCAGCTCAGCATCCCTGAGAGCCAGCCCCAAAATAATCATCCCTACCAGCCTGGGAGTGGATGTGGCAGTGTGGAGAG
>NW_005054362.1:479058-482079 GCF_000277835.1 Geospiza fortis
CATCCCTGCCAGGCTGGGAGTGCTCAGGAGCCCATGTGCTGCTGCTCCAGCTCAGCAGATCCCCCTGCCCTGACACCCAGCCCCAGCTCAGCATCCCTGGCAGGCTGGGAGTGCCCAGCGGGGCTGGCACAGCCGCCCTGCCGCTGGGAGCGGGCTCAGGGCGCTGCTGGTGTGCTCACAGCAGGCTCTGTGTGCCCTGACTCACTGCTTCTCCTTCTTCCTCCTTGCCCTCTCTTTTCCGCTTTCCTCTCCCACAAACCCAGGCTCAGGTTGAAGCCAAGAAGGAACATGAAGGAGCAGTTCAGTTGCTAGAGGTAAGATCCCCTGGGCTCCCCTGGCTTGTTCAGCTCCCTTCTGAGCAGGGTAGTTTACAGAATCATCACTTGTGAGCATTTCAAGGAATGTGCAGGCAAAGAGGGTTTTTTTTTCTCTTCTGATATAATTGCATCCTTATAATTATAAGATTTATAATTCAGTTAGGAGGGCATTAAGCTGAGCTGTTGGAAGTGATGTGTGTTTCTCTTTTGGTACCATTTTTTGTGAAATACTGTTAAAGGGAGTGATTAATGATGAGAATTTTGATTTATTAGGCTGGAAATACAGCAGCAAATATCAATCAGTTACCTAGGGTTCCTAATTAAATACTGTCTAATGAACATAAAGCAACGTGTCAAAGAAGCAGAAACTGTAAACCTAATGAAAGAATTGAGATACTTCAGAAACCTTCAAAGGGTGAGGTGGAAAGAGAGCACTTCATTTTCTGCCTGAGGAAGAGGCATGCAATGGTTCCAAGTGTTAATGTCCATATCCTAAAGAACGTGCAAAATATGATAGATAATAGCACGTGCATTGGCAATATTCCATTTAGAGATTTGCTGTTATCTCAAGGCCATTTCCAGTCCTTTTACCTTCCCACAGTATTTCTGGATGTACTTGCTGGCTGTGCCTCAGTGAAAAGTGGGCTTTTCCTGCTGCATTGATCAACTTTTAAAAAAATAAATTAAAGCAGTGGTTTGTTATTATCTATACAAGTTAATATTCGCACAGGGTGTGTTTTACTCATAGGCTTTCATTAGCATCATTTAGATTAAGTTTGTTTTGGCTTCCAGACTGTAAGCTGAAGTTTTTATTTAATGCCTACTGCAAAGTGTTTGACGCAGGAAAACAGAAACAAGACAAGCAGATTATTTAACCCCCCAAGCTGAGCACAATTCTGATTTAGCTGATTTGTCTGCAACCTCTGATTCGCATAACCCCAACGAGATTTCCAAAGCTTTTGCTTTTTATTGCCACCAGCACGTTGTTTGTTAGCATTTTATCTTGTGTGCCTGTTGCAGTTTCAGATGGTTTTGTTTCGTGTGCAGTGTCAGATCAGCAGTGCTGTTTGTGTCGGTGCATGTTTTTACACGTGTAGCTCTTCTGAGAGACTGCTTTGAAATGTAAAAAAATTACCCAGAACTGTTTTTATTTCTTTGTTTATTTCACATCTCTTTGTTCACTGTGTCTTGTTTGGGATTTATTGCTTTGCCCTTCACCCAGAGCACCCTGGACAGCATGCAGGTATTTTAGGGCGCCAGTTCTCCTTTCCCTGTCCTGAACCCTGCACTTCTCCCCTGGAATGGGACCAGAGCCCTGCCTGACCTTGCATGGATGTGTGCTACACTGCTATGCCAGCATGCTGTGCATTACTGCCTAGCACCAAATCATCCCCAGCAGGATCCTTTTTGTGCAAGGAATGAGCCTGGGCATGGTGTGACCGGGGCCCCATCCTGGTTTGCAGCCGGCCCCTCACCAGCATGCCCAGCAGGAGTGGCTTGGTGCTTTCCTCAAGGCTGTAACCTTGTGGGTTTTGTCTGAATGCAGACTGTTCTTTGCCTTGTGGGTTTTGTCTGAATGCAGACTGTTCTTTGCCTTTTGGGTTTTGTCTGAATGCAGACTGTTCTTTGCTAATGAAGGGACTGTTTTGTGTGAAATTTGCACCCGAGGCTGATGTGAATTCAGATTGTTTCAGATTGTTCCTTGCTAATGCAGGGACAGTTTCAGGTGCTATTTGCTCCTGAGGCTGATGTGAATTCAGACTGTTCTTTGCTCAAAACCACAGCAAAAAAATGAAAGACAAAAACCCCAAGCATTTCATGTTTGTGCAAAACTCCCACAATGTCTGACCCTTGCTGTTCTTGGTTTCATATTCAGTCAGATGGACACCCTGAGATTTCTTTTGCAGAAATAAATTAATTTGTGTGTTATGAATGCAAGGAAATTATATCTTTAAAATTGACTCTAAATTTAGAAAAAGTATTTGTTAGAAGAAGAGGAACAAACAGTGCCACCTTGTATAATAGAACATTTGGATTTTTGGGTTCTTCTGGGTGCTGTCAGCATTTTCCTTCAGCTAGGAGCTCTTTATAGGTGCTGTGTAATACAGGTTGTTTTCCTGATATATAAAATGTACAGGTTTTTTACACGAACAGAGAATGTTTTTTCCTGTAGAAAGCCAAAGCTCTTAGTTCAGCTGAAGGAGTTTAATTGCCATCCAGACTTGCTTTGTTGGTACAGCTGCTGAGCTAAGCAGCAGAGGGGTTTAATGCAGGAGGGTGATGTTTGCTCACCACAGAGCACCAGCCTGGCATGGGTACATGATCACAGCCTCATGTGGCTGTGTGTGAGTGTGCAGGTCTGATAAAGGGGCTCCCTGCTGCAGTGTCTCCACTGCTCTTGCTGTCTTTGAGTCAGACATGGGGACCCCCCAGAGCTGCCCATGCCCTTGGTCCTGCCTGCAGCCAGGGAGGGACCCCAGAGCTGGGGGGCTGTGTGTGCCAAATCCCCATCCTGGGGGGCTATGTGTCCCGAATCCTCATCCTGGGGGGCTGTGTGTCCCAAATCCCCATCCCAAATCCCCAGAATGAGGGGCTGTGTGTCCTGAATCCCCATCCTGGGGGGCTGTGTGTCCCAAATCCCCATCCCAAATCCCCATCCTGAGGGGCTGTGTGTCCCAAATCCCCATCCCCAATCCCCATCCTG
>NW_005054362.1:482109-482489 GCF_000277835.1 Geospiza fortis
ATCCCCAGCCTGGGGTGCTGTGTGTCCTGAATCCCCATCCTGGAGGGCTGTTCATCCCAAATCCCCATCCCCAGTCCCCACCCTGGGGGGCTGTGTGTCCCCAGTCCTGCCTCTCCCCGGCCCCGGGCCTGTCCTGCCCGGCCCGTCTGAGCAGTGCCCGCTGTCCCAGGCCAAGGTGCGGGAGCTGGAGCAGAAATGCCGGACGCAGAGCGAGCAGTTTAAGCTGCTGTCGCGGGAGCTGGAGCGGTTCCGGCAGCAGGCGGGCACCATCGAGCTCCTGGGCACCTCCTCCTCCTCCTCGCTGTCCCCCCCGAGCTGCCCCACCCCCACCAGGGGGTCCCACTCTGCCCCTACGCTCAGCTCATCGTGGGCGTGGCCAA
>NW_005054362.1:483063-483377 GCF_000277835.1 Geospiza fortis
GACAGACAGAGCCCTGGGATGGACAGACACAGCCCTGGGATGGACAGACAGAGCACCCCTGGGACGGACAGACAGACAAAGCACAGAGCCCTACTTTATTCCTGTAGCTCTGCCCAGCCTCTGTTCCAGCTCAGCCTCTCCAGACTTCACTGCAAACAAAATTCTCTCTAATTGTTGTTGAGTGTAGCGAAGGGAGACCTGTTCAGAGTTGAATTTGCCTGTTCTCCGTGTAAAAACGCCCCTGTCTGCATGGCCAGGCTTTGCTGGGAGCCCTTCCCTGTCCCCAGCACAGGAGCAGCTCTGCTCTCCTGCTG
>NW_005054362.1:483387-485172 GCF_000277835.1 Geospiza fortis
AAAAAATTGTATCTGTATTGATGTTCTTACACTTGCAGTCCCCAGCACAGCCAACAGCGAGTGTTTACCCAGGAGCTGTGCTGAACTTTCACCAGGACATCTCCTGTTGCCAGAGGCAACGGCTCCAGGTGCAGAGCTTTGTAAACCATCCATTATTCATAGGAGGAGGACAAAGACCAGGCAGGAGTTACCTGAGGACAGCTAAAAACAAATTCCATGTCAATCACACGTTATATTGTGTTATTCCATGTGAATCACAAGTTTAATTGTGTGGTACTCCATGTGAATCAATCACACATTGGATTGTGTGTTATTCCAGGTCAGTCACAGGTTAAATTGTGTGTTATTCCATGTGAATCACACATTATATTGTGTGCTATTCCATGTAAATCACAGGTTAAATTGTGAGCTATTCCATGTCAATCACAGGTTAAATTGTGTGTTATTCCATGTGAATCACACATTATATTGTGTGCTATTCCATGTAAATCACAGGTTAAATTGTGTGCTATTCCATGTCAATCACAGGTTAAATTGTGTGCTATTCCATGTAAATCACAGGTTAAATTGTGTGTTATTCCATGTCAATCACGGGTTTAATTGTGTGTTATTCCATGTGAATCACACAACAATTAATTTAAAAGGAAAGGTAATTAGGTGTTGAGCTGTCCTTCAGGCAGAAGTGGAAGTCCAGCCTGCATCACTGAGATTGATTTAATGAAAAATGGAAATCAGCTGAACATCTTTTAGGTGCTCAGTCAAACTCTCCAAGCTAATTTATTCTTATTCTTATGCTAATGGAAAACCTTTTTAAAACCTTCCAAAGGTGCCAAACTGAGCTCTCCCAGTAACCCTTGAGTAAAACCACAGCAAGCACAGCCAGGTCTGCACCCAGGGCGTTCCAGGGCCTTCCTCCCTGAGCCTTCTCTCCAAACCCATTGATTTTTGTGGGATTTGGAATCCAGGGCCTGCAGCTCTTGTGTCTGACCGTCAGAACTGCCTGGACACCACTGATGCTCCCTGTGAATGCACTTTACTGATGGCAATAAAGCCACGTTACAGCCAGGGGCAGGATTTCTGATTGCTGAAATCAGCCCTTCCTCAGGATTGATGGCAGAGTACAGCAAGTTCTCCAAACCAGAAGTGAAATTATTTTTATTATGTGTGGGGAAGAAAGAACATGAGAGGGAACACAGGGAGAGCTTTAAAGCAAAGCAAATGATGGAAATGAGATCAGTTTATGACCAGCTGCTTTGCCTTAATTGGTGATGTCTGAATGTATCAGGAAATGAAATAAACCCAGCCAGGATGGATTAGAGCATAAAAAGTTCACTTTAAACCTACAGTAATGTCACAATCAGATATAGAAGCCTTATCCTGCTGCCAGGGATGTGGGGTGTTTCCTGGGTCCCCCCATGTAGGGAGGAATGATGAGTCTGACTCCATGTTCTCAAGGCTAATTTATTGTTTCATGATCTATGTTATATTAAAGAATGCTATAAAAAGTATAAGCTGCACTATATAAAACTATAAAGTATAAAGTCTAAACTATACTACAGGATAGAGAAAGGATGCAGACAGAAGGCTGGAAGATACTAATGAAAAACTCATGACTCTCCAGAGTCTGACACAGCCTGACCATCACTGGTCGTTAACTCAAAACAATTCACATGAAACTAATGAACAATCACCCGTTGGATAAACAATCTCCAACCACATTCTAAAGCAGCAAAACACAGGAAGCAAATGAGATAATATTGTTTTCCTTTTTCTCTGAGGCTTCTC
>NW_005054362.1:485624-498301 GCF_000277835.1 Geospiza fortis
AATCACAGGTTAAATTGTGTGCTATTCCATGTCAATCACAGGTTAAATTGTGTGTTATTCCATGTGAATCAATCACACATTGGATTGTGTGCTATTCCATGTCAATCACAAGTTGAATTGTGTGCTATTCCATGTGAATCGCAGGTTGAATTGTGTGCTATTCCATGTCAATCACAAGTTAAATTGTGTGTTATTCCATGTGAATCGCAGGTTGAATTGTGTGCTATTCCATGTGAGGAGTGTGATCAGCATCACCCAGGCTGGATCACTTCCATTTCTCCTGCAAAGGAGCAGTGCTCAGGTTATTCTCATGGCTTCAGCACCAATTATTGAGATCAAGCCTTTGTCAGTGATGGTGGCAGAGTAGAGCACGCTCTCCAAAGCACAAGTGCAATTACCTGGGGCCAGGGATGTGCCCTCGCAGCCCCCACACACCTTTCTGTCCTTAAAGGACTCAGGGTAAATGTTCTGTACCTTATTTCCCAGGTGAAAGAACCAGACCCACACCTTCCATCCCCCTGGTATTCCTGGGGTTCCTGATAACGTGTGTTCCTGTGCTGCTTGTTATCCTGTGTGGCTGCAGAGCGGGGGCTGCACGGCCCCAGAACCTTCCTAGACCCTTCCTAGAACCTTCCTCCACATTCTGTAGCCAGTGCCAGCAATTTGAAAACAAGGCCTGGAGGGTGCAGGAGGTCTGAGACCAACCAGAGGCTTCCAGTGAGTGAATAATCACAGTTGGCCCAATTATTTATGGCTTGGCACTGGCAGGCTGAGATGGCAAACACATTAACAGCAAACAGAAGGAGCTAAATTGGCTAAAGGCTCCTGAACAGGGAGGACTTCCCTGTTGTAGACGTGAGGAAGGTTCCAAGAATAAAAAATGTGCCCTTTTCCAGCCTGGGGATTGCTCTAAGTGGGGCTGGTTGTAATTAATCTTTTGTGTGGTGAGTTGTATATTTCCCTGCTGTCAATGTGCTGAAGCTGGCCCGCTGTAAATTACAGTGATGCAGAGAAAATTAATCATATTGGGCTAATGAGCACAGCAGAAAACCCTCTGATGGTATTCTTGGGGCTTTTTCTCCTCTGCAGTGAGAACAGAGAGGTTCCTCTGATAATTCCTGGTGACCTGGACTGGGAATCTTGAAATTCAGTGAAAACGTTGCTGCCCAGACTTCTGGCAGAACAGGAGAGGAAATGCTGAACCTACACGTGCTCAGGGGCTGGGTAATTAGAGCACCGGCTCATTGTGTTAATGAGAGGCAGGATGCGCATGTGAGCTGGCAGCAGCAGCGCTGTGCCCGCTGCAGCTCCTGCTCAAATCCAGCTCCTGCTCGGGGACTAAGCCAGCCATCAAAGGGAAAACGGGCAAGTGGCTTTTACTCAGCTCTGTTGGCCTCTCTGGCAGCCTGGAACAGACCACGTTGTTCCTTTGGCTTCTCTCCCCTCTGCTTTCCACCTGAGTCAGGAGGAGAGAAAAGAGTTCGGCTTCTTGTGAGCCTATTGCATGTGCAGTACAATCTCTATTTGCCTTTCCTCTTTTTGAAATATTCCAGAAGGATTTTAGGAGATGTTTCCTTCTGCACAGTCTGAGTTTCCATGTTTTAGGAGCTGGAGGGATGGCCCTGGGATCAGATCGGTGTGGTTTGGTGCTGGTGTCAGGGAGGAGCTCCCAGGAAACCCCAGGCAGTGCTGCTGGCACTCCCTGCCTGCCAAAAGCCAAACAACTTCATTGCAAAATGAACATCCTGCCGGCTGCACCCTTGGCATTCCAGTCTCTCTTTTAGGAGAGAAATGCATGGCTTGCTTCTGATTTCCAGGTTATGACAGAGTGCCCAGAGAAGCAGAGGCTGCAGCAGCAGCAGTGCTGGGTGTGTTACACAGCATCCCTCAGCCTCCCCAGGCGCACCAAGGTGGATTATTTCACCGGGGAAACTTCACCTCTGGGCTCTTTGGATGGAGGTGCCTCCGCTTTGTGTGTGATTTTGTTCCATGCTGTTGGCTCCAGCAGCGTACCAAAGTCTGTGCAGTGTGCCCAGCACAGCCTGGGTGCTTTCTGCCCGGAGGGGACAGTGAGCCGCTGCTGTGCTGGGCACCCGCTGACCCTGTGTGCTGTGTCCTTGCCAGGCCATGAGAGCCCCTCTGGAAGTCGCTGTGTGATCTCAGAGTTCATCAGGCCCCTGCAGATCTCTGGGGACAAGCCAGAGCAGCTGTCTGTCAAACCCACCTTCCTGCCCAAGTCACGATCTGGCACCCCAAGATGCAGATTTGATTCAGACGTGAGTCCTTTTGAATTTTTGTGTAGTGGGAATTCCGTGGGCATATCTGAGGATTATCCAGGGGAAATATTTGTGTATATTTGTGTAACAGCATTATTGAAAAATGGAAACATTCACTGCTTTTTGAAGAGGCCACAGAAAAAGCAGCTTAGCAAGGAGACTTAGGGAAGCAGAACTAACAGCAAGGAACAGGAGAAGCAAACGTCAAATTTAATTCCCCTTTTCTATTATTTTTGAGTTATCTCTGGCTGAGAATGCCAAGCCCTCTTTTGCAGAGCTGAACGTTTTGTGCCTTCTGGAGTGTAATTATGTGATCCACTCTCACATTATGCAAGCACACAGAAATTAAGCTCCATTCCCCTTTAGAGATACCCAGACCCGAGGGAGGGCGTGTGAAGAAAATCTAAAAAATGAGACATAATGCTGGGGAGTCTGAAATCAATCAGTCAATCAATAAATCAGCGATACTCTGCAATGGCCCTGGTTGTTCCTGTTAAAAAGCCTTCTGGAATGACCACTCCTGGCTGTGTGCTCAGTGAGGATCCCATGTAAAGGTACCAGGGGGAAATCCTGGCAGATTTTCCTGGATCTCCCCATGCTGCATGGGCTCCTGGTGCTGGAGCTGCCTGCTGGGCTAAACCACCCTCAGGAGACAACTCAGAGGGAAATTCTCTGCGCTGGGAATTTTCCTGGAGAGCTCCTGGCAGGGACCAGCTCACACCTGGGAGCTGCAGCTCAGTGTTCACTCTGGCTGGGTTGTAAAATTTTGCTCTGTTTTTGGACAGTTTATTTCATTTGATCCCATCGTTAACACAGTATTTCTGCCTTAATTAAAGCTCTCTCAAGCTCAGGCAAAAAATTGGTAATTTTGTCAGAAATGGCTCCCAGCAAACTGTACAGTAAGTGGAGGGAAGTTCATCCCTCACTTTAGAACCTCTGCTAGCTGAAAGCACAGCTGAAATTATTGTTTTACCAGTGAGAGACCTCGTGCAGAGCTGAAACAGGCAGAGTCTGTGTTGATTCAACACCACAATTAAATCTCCAGGCTTTGTGGACCACATTTGTAATAGAATAAATGTGTGGCTGTGCAGGATTGGATTCAATGGGGTGTGAAATTCAGAAGAAAATATGTTCTTTCCTTCAGTTAGTGGAAAGGGTGGTGTTCAAGAGATGCTGATGCTGTGGGTTGGGTTGGGTTGGGTTGGATTGGGTTGGCCAGGGGTATATTTTGTGTGATATTCATGGTTTCCAGGTGTTTGGAGGTTGACACTTGCACCAGTTCTAAACTCAGCATTTGTTTTAAGTACTCAGTCACTGGATTCTGCCCTTCTAAGTAAAATTAGCCAGTTGTGCTCCATGTTAGAATTTAACTTTTTTCCTTGATATTGTGTGTTCACTGATTGATAGCACCTGCCAGGAAAACTGTTCATTCTTCTTTTTTTTGTAACCACATTGTCTTTTTTCTCCTCCCCCCTCCCCACAGATGGATAATGATCAGAATTCCAATACCTCAAAGCAGAGATATTCTGGGAAAGTCCATCTTTGCATTGCCCGTTACAGGTAAAGCCCCATCTCCTGACAGACACCACGCTCAGCTGTAACATTCAGCAGCAGCTTTGGCTCCCCTCATTCATGCAATACACTGAATTATTGCATGGAAAGGGTGCTCTGGAGAGCCTGTGCAGTTTTCACTGCCTGCAGAGCCTGTCCCAGCTTTGGCTCCCCTTCATTCATACACTGAATTACTGCATGGAATTATTACCTGCAGAGCAGAGCCTGTCCCTGTGCCCCAGCTGGCAGAGGGAGCTGAGCTCTCCCGCCCCCCTGCATCCCTCCAGTGTCTAAATCACATTAAATAAATGGGCACCTCCTGCTCTAGACAGGAGTCTCAATCTCTTCTTTTCAATCACTTCTTCAGGCAAGAGGAGATCTGAAGTCCATCACTGCTTTGCACATTAAAATTTCAGGCATGAAGGACTGTCATGATAAAAATTTCAGTGGCTAAGAGTTTCTTTCAGGATGGATATAGATTTAAGTACTTCACAAGTACTTTTTGTCTCTCAGTAGCTTCTCTTAGATGTAGCTCAGTGGTTTTGTCTTCTTTTACCTTGCCTCTGTAGAAGTTTAATGAACTTGTGTGAAAAGAACAGAAAATTGGATACAGTGACTGGAAAAGACCTCCACAACTGAGTTTGCTTTAATTCGCTCTAGAAATTTCAATTCACTCTAGAAAATAAAGATAATTGTGGCCAGTGTTTTCCAAGAGCCCTAAGTGAGAAGTGTCTAAGTGCATCCTGCAGGAAGGGACGTGGGTTTAGGGACAGAGGCACCTCCCAGGCACAGACTGCCCCAGACCCACTGAGGAGGAGCCTCAGGAGGGATGCAAAGGCTCTGCCTGGGGGAGCAGCCCTCGGGGGAGCTGCAGCCCTGAGCTGAGCAGCTCTGTGTCTGTCCCCACAGCTACAACCCCTTCGATGGACCCAACGAGAACCCCGAGGCCGAGCTGCCTCTCACGGCAGGAAAGTACCTCTACGTGTACGGGGACATGGACGAGGATGGCTTCTATGAAGGTACTTCTTACTGAGCCCCTGAATTCCTGCTAATTCATGCAGATTGAAATCAGCTCCTCTGTCAAGCACGCTCCAAATTCGCTCCTTCCTCTGCTCCGAAACCGGTTGCTAAATTTGGCTTTATCGTCGTGGTGTTAATTAAAAGAGTTTCTGCACCAGCAAAGCCGCTCCTTGCAGGCAGAGCTAATTATAAAATATTTCATAGTGTCAGCTTTTCCTACTGGCAAGATTGAAGTTGACAAAAAAGCTTACTGGCAGTTCTGGTATTTCCCTTAATAAGCCTTTCTGCTCCCAAGCTGGGGATGTTGTTTATGCACTGTCACTCATCCCCTGCCCCTTATCCTGGCCACTCCCAAGGCACTGCCATGGACGAGCTGTTCTCCTGTCGGAACTCGGGACATCCCTCTGTCTGTCCTGGATTGCCAGGCCCCTGCCAGGGGGCTCAGAGACCCTGGCACGGAGCCCAAGACCCCTGTGGTTTTGATTATGGATGATGGAGCAAATTACCAACCTTATATGAAGAATTACAAGCCACGACAGTTTAAGTAGAATGATAGTGAATTTATCATGGGGTGAAAAAATAGATTTTGGGGTTTTTAGAATGGGGGTTCAGGAGGCAAGATGGAGGGATCTGGGCGTGTCCAGCCTTTCTCCTTCTTCTTCTTCTTCTTGGCCTCCATCCTCTGGGTGATGCTGGCACTCTGGGTTTGGTTTAGAGTAGAAGCTCACTGTCTAACACAGGTGATAGGTGTTGGGAAGTTATGGTAAATATTGCACACGTAGTTTTCAATATAAGAAGATAACATCACCCCGGGGCAGGCAGAGTGCCTCTGACTGTCTCGCTGAGAGGACCTCGGCTGGACAGGAGAAAGGATTTTATAGATAAGAAACAATAAACAACCTTGACACTGAGAAATTAAGGGCTCTGACTCCTTCTTCAAGTGCCGGGCTGGGAAAAGAGACTTTCTAACACATCTCGGGGTCATGCTGAGCAGCAGAGACCCCGAGATTCTCCTTCAGAGTTTCTAATGGCGTTGCTCTTTCTCTCCAGGAGAGCTTCTGGACGGGCAGAGAGGACTGGTGCCCTCGAACTTTGTGGATTTTGTGCAGGACAGCGAGGCGCGGAGCTGGAGCTCAGCCCCCCCGGGCTCCTGGAGCCCAGCAGCGGGCTCAGCAACGGCGCGGGCACCCTGGACGTCAACATCGACGAGATCGGAGAAGACATTGTGCCTTACCCCCGGAGAATCACCCTCATCAAGCAGCTGGCCAAGAGCGTCATCGTGGGCTGGGAGCCGCCGCTGGTGCCGCCCGGCTGGGGCACCGTCAGCAGCTACAACGTGCTGGTGGACAAGGAGGTCAGGATGAACATCGCCCTGGGCAGCAGGACCAAAGCCCTGATAGAAAAGCTCAACACCTCCACGTGCACCTACAGGATATCCATCCAGAGCATCACCAGCAAGGGCAGCTCCGACGAGCTGCAGTGCACCTTGCTGGTGGGCAAGGACGTCATCGTGGCCCCCTCCAACCTCCGCGTGGACAACATCACCCAGATCTCTGCGGAGCTCTCCTGGCTCCCCACAAACAGCAACTACAGTCACGTCATCTTCCTCAACGAGGAGGAGTTTGACATTGTCAAGGCTGCTAGCTACAAGTACCATTTTTTTAATTTGAAGCCCAATATGGCCTACAAGGTGAAGGTCATGGCAAAGCCCCACCAGATGCCCTGGCAGCTTCCCTTGGAGCAACGAGAGAAAAAGGAAGCCTTTGTGGAATTTTCTACGTTGCCAGCAGGTTTGATATTTTCCTCCCTGCCCCAAAATTCTTCAGTTGAAATTCTCTGAAAATACTAGATAAAATACTTTACCTACACAGCATTTAGGGCATGTAAGTGCATTTTGGTTGTGAAGGTGTAATCAACCTCATTGTACAATTTGAATTTGTAAAGCCAACAGATTCGTTGTGTTTTGGAAAGTCTGAGGTCTTTTCCCACCTGGCTTTTGCATTAGGAGTGTTGGTAAGTGTTGTCAGTCATTTGCCATTATTCAGGAACATTGAAGCAGTGTTGAAAACTAGAGCAGAAATAAAGCAGTGAATTTGGAGGATAATCTCATAATTTTGTGGGTGTGTGGCAGCACCTGAAAAAATCTGAGTACCTTTCCTTATAGATTCACCTACCCAAGGTCATCTAACCATGGCCAAGTATGAGACCCCCTCAGATATTCAGTATTTCAGACCCTGGGTGCCTCTGGAGGGACACTCAGGCACAAGTGGCCCCTGGCAGGTGAAGCATCAGCAGCCCCCTGAGCTGGGTTTGCTCAGTCCCTGCAGAGTGTGACCCAGCCAGGGGCAGGAATTCATCCATCCTGCTCCCTCCCTGGCCTGGGTGAGGAGAGGAGAGGGCAGCAGGGCTGTTGGGCAGGGGGAGTGAAGCTCTGTGCCTGCTGTTTGGGTGCCAGCGCAGTTCCAGGGGGGATTTCCTCTGCTCACACACTGCTCTTCAGCCTGCGGTCACTCAGGGGTGGTGGCAGTGCAGGGAGGAGAGGACATTTCACACCTGGGAGTGTCCTGGGGTCGCTCAGTGGCAGTGGTGGCAGTGCAGGGAGGAGAGGACATTTCACACCTGGGAGTGTCCTGGGGTCGCTCAGTGGCAGTGGTGGCAGTGCAGGGTGCAGGGAGGAGAGGACATTTACCCCTGGGATGTGGGAGGCACTGCCTGGGTGCTGGCCTGAATTTATTTCAACGTTGCTCTTTAGGAAAGGCCTTAGTGAGGTTTTTCCAGGCCAAGCACTTCCCATGCTGTGCCTCCCTCTAGCTGCGAAGCCTGCTGAGCAGCGCAGAGCTGCTCTCTGCTCAGAGCTGAGGCGCAGTGAAGCTCCCAGAACCTTCCCCACTGCTTCATTCCACTGGGAGCACTTCTAGAGAAACGGGCCAGCTTTCCACGGCTGTGTAGAGAAAACAAAACAGCAGCTGGTGAACTCGTTAGGGGCTGATGCCTGATTGCAGAGTCACTGGAGCAGAGGAAAAGATGAATTCGGGGTCAGTGATGGGAGTTGCCATCACAGAGTGTCATGCAATTGAACTCATCTGGATTCATCAAGGCAATGGAATTGCTCACATAAAAATACAAGTGTTTCTCTCTTGGGCACTCAGATCTAAAAATAGAAATAAGCACAGGATTGGGACCAATGTGGCTGCTGCAGTTTTTGGAGCTAATTTATGTAAAAACCCCCATGAGGAGCAAAGTGTAGCAGAATTCCAGAACAAACATTTATGTTGATGACCAAGGCCATCGAAAATCACCAGGAATCATTTCCCATGTAATGATGGGAGGAAATAGGAGCCACGCTGAGCCTGGGGCACTGCAGTTTATTAAACCTATCTCTGCACAGCCTGGGAAGGTCGAGACAGACACCCTGGGGATTGTTTGCTTGTGGGAGGATGGAAGGAAGGTGACTTGTCCTGCAGATTAATGTCATTGCCATGGCAAGATGCTGGGTTAGATCCGATGCATTCTTCCTTGCAAGCTGAGCAGCCTTGCTGAATTGGGAGTGCTGGCTGGCAGTAAAACAGGATGGCCAGGAAAGCTGAAACTCAGCCCTGAACCAAAATCTCTCTTGGCCAAGAATAGCATTAGGTCAATTTGCATACTCTCAACTTGCAAGATAAAAATACTTTATAGATGCAGGGATGGTATGAGCAAGGCCTTCCTTGTGCCTGTACTGTCCTGAACATGACCATGGTTTCATTTCCATGTCCACTAGAGATGAAATTCAGTGGCAGCAAAGCAGTGAAATGCACCGGCAGTTCGCCAGGGGCCTGGTGTGATATTTGCACCTGTATCAAGCACATTTGAAGTATTTGCAGCCTTTTTGGTGGATGAACAGATCTGGTTGTGTTTGGTTGGCTGGGAGAAGCAATCTCAGCTGCTGGGCTCTGTGTTCTGCCCTGCAGTGTGGCTGCAGCCCAGCCCAGCCCTGCTGCAGCAGCAGCAGCCTCTGCTCAGGGCCGGCTGCTTCAATTAACACAACAGGATGCTTGAAAAATTCATGAACTAATAATCTCTGTGATATTTTTACTTTGGCTTTCTGGCCAAAGTAGAGCTATTTACAGCAGGGTCCTGCCTGTTAATTAAGGAGGTATTTGGTGTGCTGTCACACTGGCACACACTAAATGCCTTCAGAGGTTCTGGGTGTGCTTTTGGCTCAGTGCAGAGGCAGGGCTGAGCCCAGCTGTCCTGTACCCAGCTGTGGAGCGTGCCTGAGCCCTGCCCTGAGCTCCATCTGAGCCGTGCCCTCTCTCGCAGGTCCTCCAGCCCCGCCTCAGGAGGTGTGTGTGCGGGCAGGGAGCGCCCCGGGCACGCTGCAGGTGTGCTGGAAGCCCCCAGCTCTGTCAGCCACGGGCACGTCCCACGGTGCCAGCGTCACAGGCTACGGGGTCTATGCCAAAGGGCAGCGGGTGAGTCCCTGTCACTCTGTCACTGTGTCACTGTGTCACTGTGTCACTGTGTCACCCCTGTCACCCCTGTCACCCCTGTCACCCCTGTCCCCTCTGTCCCCTCTGTCACCTCTGCTGGCATCCTGCTGCCAGGGACGTGGGGTGTTTCCTGGGTGCCCCCATGTAGGGAGGAATGATGAGTCTGACTCCATGTTCTCAAGGCTAATTTATTGTTTCATGATCTATGTTATATTAAAGAATGCTATAAAAAGTATAAGCTGCACTATATAAAACTATAAAGTATAAAGTCTAAACTATACTACAGGATAGAGAAAGGATGCAGACAGAAGGCTGGAAGATACTAATGAAAAACTCATGACTCTCCAGAGTCTGACACAGCCTGACCATCACTGGTCGTTAACTCAAAACAATTCACATGAAACTAATGAACAATCACCCGTTGGATAAACAATCTCCAACCACATTCTAAAGCAGCACACAGGAGAAGCAATCATGATGGCACTGACATGTAACCCCGCTCTGGGGGCTCACAGGTGTCTGTGCTCACAGGTGTCTGTGTGTCTGTCCCCAGGTGTGCGAGGTGGCCCTGCCAGCCGCGGAGGGCGCAGTGCTGACATGTAACAGGGTGCTCAGAGGTGTCTGTCTGTCCCAGCTGGTTGCTCACAGTGTCTGTCTGTCCCCAGGTGTGCGAGGTGGCCCTGCCAGCCGCGGAGGGCACGGCGCTGGAGCTGCTGCGGCTGCGCGCCCTGGACGCCCGCGAGCTCACCGTGCGGACGCTCTCCGCGCAGGGCGAGTCCCTGGACTCTGCCCCTGCTGCCATTCCCCCCGAGCTCCTGGTGCCTCCGCCCCCCCACCCCAGGACTGCTCCCAAACCCAAGCCATTAGCAAGTGCCGGAGCCCCAGAAACCAAAGAAGAACACTTCGGGCCGCATTTCAAACGGGATGAGTCCTGGGAGCAGACTCGCTCGGTGTCCCCCGTGCACGGACACATGCTGGAGCCACCCGCCTTCCACGGCCCCCTCCAGGGCAGGAGATCTCCATCCCCCAACAGAATCCTGCCCCAGCCTCAGGGCGCTCCGGTCCCCAACACCGTCGCAAAAGCCATGGCGAGAGAAGCTGCACAGAGGGTGGCAGAGAGCAACAGGGTAAAGGCAAACTCCTGCTGGGCTGGGCCGGGCTGGGCTGGGCTCCTGGAGCACAGCACTGGGGCTTTTCTGGGCTGGGCTGGGCTCTGTGGCACTTGCCACCAAAGATTGCTCATCATGTGCTTCAGGGAGTGGGTGTTCATTGCTCAGCTCTGAAGATCCACAGCTTGAGAAGCAGAGTGCTGGAATTCTGGGCTGGCAGAGCCCTCCTTTGTCTGCTGTCGTGGATCCACAGGGAATTTTACACATTTTCCCTTCTCAGGGCTCCCTTTTCACTCAGGTTTGCAGCTGCTTTTCCCTCCAGCTGCTCCTGGAGCTGCCAGCAGTGTCCCTGCCCAAGGACACCCCTGCTTTGGGACCACCTTGCCCCAAGGCTGTGCACTGGCTCAGGTCTTTGCCAGTTGATTTAAATCCCACGTGTGGGGCTCCTGGGTCAGTGCAGCTGGTGTGGATGCACCCTGACAGCGTGCTGTGGGTGTTCCACACAAACATGCAATATTGAAATACTCCCAGTGCCCTGGGCAGTTACTTTCTCATCACACGCTGCTCACAACTGTCTGTTACTTCTTGCAAGTGTCTCTTACTCCATAGATTTTCTTGGTGCTTCATCTGGCAGTCATCAGTTATGTCCGGTTTTCAGTCTCCCATTGTATCTCCAAAATAGCTCCATTAATTTGGACAGTTCATACATGCTTTAACAGCCCCAGCTGATTGGCTGTTCCTGTTTTGGGATGCATTTGGTCCAGTGGGTAAATCGAGCCAGCTTTTGAGAACCTGAATAATTCTGGATCAATGATAATAGGTCTGATAAATACATATGTATGCATCTGTATGTATCTCCCTTTTGTTTATAAATAAGACTGGAATGGAATAGAGGGAGAAAAGACAATTGGTTTCTTTGGCCCTATGAGGTGAAAGTTCATTTAAGAACCACACAGGGAAAGAGAACAGAAATTCTTTTTCTGGTTTGGAAAATTGCTGACACAGCATGTGCTCTGAACCATGTTTGGTTACATTAGTTTAAGTGATGCCTGAAATGATTTATTCAGGAATCTGGACAGAAGTTTACAGACAAATTGATTCCAAATTAAATCAAATCCTGGCAGTCCCCGGTGGTACAAGTTGTTCACTCGTGGTAAGTGCTGCAGAAGGAGCTGTGAGCCCGCCCTGCCTGCTGCTGGCTGATGGGCTCTGTCACCAGAGGCTCCTGGAGCACAGCACGAGCCACAGCCTCATCCCGGGGCTTTTTTGTACTGGGGCCACAGATGCTGTTGTGGTTTGAGCATCCACTGCCTCTGCCAGGGAAAGGAGCATCTTTGCTGGCAGCCTCTGAGTGCAATACCGGAATTTTGGGGAGTGGAACAGGGAGGAGAGCTGGCAGCTCAGCTGATAAACTCACAGAGTCAGGTAATTGCCAAAGAGTGAGGGTAATGAAACAGGCAAATACCTAGTGAAAACTCCTCAAGGGTTCCAGCCAGGGGGAACTGACAGTGCTTTAAACTGTGAGAGCTTTTAAATGCTGTGTGCTTGAGTCTTTATATTGGTCTTTGTGTCTCTGGTGCAGGGCAGTGTCCCTCACTGCTCTTGGCTCTGTTAGGTGGAGAGGAGGAGTGTTTATATTGGTATTTGTGGGCGCAGGCAGTGTCCCTCACAGCTCCCTGTTGTCCCCCAGATGGAGAGGAGGAGTGTTTGTATGTGTATCTGTGTCGCTGGCAGTGTCCCCGGTGTCCCCAGTGTCCCTCTGTTGTCCCCCAGATGGAGAGGAGGAGCGTTTTCAGCGAGAGGAGCAGCGCAGCCCCGTACTCGGACGAGGAGGAGGAGGATGGCTACGACTCCCCCAGGGTGAAGCGGAGGGGAGCCTCGGTGGACGAGTTCCTGAAGGAGTCAGAGCTTGGGAAGCAGGTGAGGAGCTGGCCTGGCTGTGCCAGGGGCTCAGCAGGAGCAGAGGGATTCCTGGAGGGCAGCTCGGGCAGGGCACTCCCAGGGCTGGGCTGGGCTGGGGACACAGGCTGGGACACAGTGACACAGGTGGTGACACAGGTGACACAGTGACACAGGTGACACAGGTGACACAGTGACACAGGTGGTGACACAGGTGGTGACACAGGTGACACAGTGACACAGGCTGGGACACAGTGACACAGGAGGTGACACAGTGACACAGGAGGTGACACAGGTGGTGACACAGTGACACAGGCTGTGACACAGTGACACAGGTGGTGACACAGGTG
>NW_005054362.1:498792-502642 GCF_000277835.1 Geospiza fortis
AGGTGACACAGTGACACAGGTGACACAGGTGGTGACACAGGTGGTGACACAGGTGGTGACACAGGTGGTGACACAGGTGGTGACACAGTGACACAGGTGACACAGTGACACAGGAGGTGACACAGGTGGTGACACAGGTGGTGACACAGGTGGTGAGACAGATGGTGACACAGGTGACACAGGTGACACAGGTGACACAGTGACACAGGCTGGGACACAGTGACACAGGAGGTGACACAGGTGGTGACACAGGTGACACAGTGACACAGGTGACACAGTGACACAGTGACACAGGTGGTGACACAGGTGAGGCCGAGCCGTGGGCAGGGATGCTCCTGTTCCTTGTGTTTCGCACAACTGCCCGGCTTTTAGTCTGATCCCACTGAAAACAACTATTAGATAATTTATTACATTCATTTCAAGAGAGATGTAAATTCTAGAAAAGAGATGGGGTTTTTTATGTGTTGGCATAGTTTAAAAAGCTGTAGCCAAAGACCTGGCCTCCTGTGTTGAGGGTCCACAATGGTGGCAATATGCTGCAAGAATTAAATGCTGACCACTTTGAAATTATAATGTGATGTAACAAACAGCTGCAAAGAACAGATGATATGTGAATTATCCTCAGGCTTTTACAGTTTGATCAGCAAGTCCATTGATGCATGAAGGACCTCTTTAATAAGGGGAATTTAATCAAGACTAAAACTGGATTTGGTGCTGTGAATGGAGAGGTCCTTTATTGCATCACCTGGGATTGAGGCTGGATTTCTAGAATTACGATCATAAATGGGCAAAACAGAATTTCCATGGGATGTCTCCAGCAGAGCAAAACAGAATGGGCAAAACAGAATTTGCACAGAATTTCCACAGGGATTGAGACTGGGTTTCTTGAATTACAATCATAAATGGGCAGACAGAATTTCCAAGGGATGTGTCCAGCAGAGCCGAGCCCGCCCGGGCTGTGGCTGCGGCGGCTCCTCGGGGCTGCTGGGGCTCAGCAGGATTAGCAGCTTCAGCAGAGCTTTCTGTGCCCTCCCAGGCTCACTACTGCCTGGGGGATGAGTACCACACGGAGAGCAGCCGCGGCTCGGACCTGTCGGACATCCTGGAGGAGGATGAGGAGGAGCTCTACTCCGAGATGCAGCTGGAGGAGGGCGGGCGGCGGCGCCTGAGCCTGGGCTCGCACGGCGCGCTCAAGGTGAGCCTGGGCACCCCTGAGAGCTCCTGCAGCCACCCCCAGTGAGCCTGGGCACCCCTGGGTGCAGCCCTGGGGATCCTGCAGCCGCCCCAGAGGCTGCAGACACCAAAGCTCACTCTGTGCTGGAGGGTAGAGCTGGGCTGCTTTAATGCATTTATTACCTTAGGTGTTTTTCATTATTTGATAGATAAACTTTTAACTGACAGACTGTTTTCCTGTATGTGATCGTTGCCCTTGCAATTTCTGTTCTGCATCTGGGGGCCTTCCCCTGTCTCTGTGAGGATATACTGCATGTGCCACCCTGAAAAATGAGTTGTTTCTGAGCAAGGAGATTTGTAAAGACTTACAAAGCAGCTTCTGTTTTTCCTGTGTGAGTGATTTGTCCATGTACCCAGTGCTGGTCCCATCCCTTCCACAGGCTTAAAGCCTTCCTGTGAGAAAGGGAGTTATTTCAGCTTTGTTTGATCAATGTGTTATCAGAACTCCTTGTGCTCTGAATTTTAGGGAATCACCAGAGAGAGCAGGAAATACATTCCAGAAATATTGCTTTAGTACAGGAATATTCATCATGAAAGAAACTTCAGTATAACAACTAAAGCATATGCAGAACACTGAGCACACCCAGTACTGAATATATATTTGCCATATTATATTTGTGCATGTGAATTGTATTTGCTTTATGTGTGTAGTAATTACACAAAACTGGGTTTTCTTAGAAAGCACAAACTCACAGGTTAACCTTTTCCCCAGTAGATTGTTATTTAACTAAAATCAGTACTACTTTGTCATGCATACAAGAATTCTGACCGTTGCTATGACTGCTTTCATGTGCTGTGAATTCAGTCCTTTTATTCTGATACTGTCTGCACTGAGACAGGTACTTTTTCAGTGTCAGAAATTACCAGTGTGTGTATTGCTGCACCAGCAGAAAGGCTGAAACCAAAATCCTTCTGCATGCCCATTGTATCCCCTTCCCCTGGCAAAAAGAATAACCCCCAGACTGTTCTTGTTCTTTATGCCTCAGAGGGTGTATTTACTTCTTGGATTTAAATTCGTATTACCAGTGTTGATATTGAGAAAGATCCAGAGCCTTAACTGCTGTGGGAAGTTGTTTTGACCTGCTAAGGTTTGCAGGCTTCTCTCGATGTAGTTCATGCTTGCTGACCTTTCGTTCACTTCTGTGGCGCTTTATCTCAAGTTTCACAGGTGTTACACACATTTTTAAAACAAAGGAAAATAGGTGAAACAGTCTAAAGTGACTTGGAAAGTTCCCTCTGCCTGGAAGGGGACAAGGTCCAAACGCAGCCAAGTGCAGAGCGCTCAGGGGGAGCTGCTGCTGACATCTCCAGGAGGATCTGCTGTTATTTCTGGGTGCTCCTGAGCCCAGAGGTGCCCCTGATCCGGGCATTAGGCACAAGGAGAGATGATCTCTGATGCAGGATCAGTAATCCTGGCAGCCAGAGCCAGCAGCTCCTGCCCTGTGCTCCCTTCCCTCTCCCAGAGCCCAGCCAGGACACTCCCAGTGCTTTGTGCAAATGGAATAGGAAAACTGCTAAACGTATCTGCATGTCCAGAATAGTTGCTGGGATGATTTTTACCTGCTTCTGGCACAAACAGAGACTTTTACTTGAGCTCCAGGCTGATGTGCAAGCACTGGTTTTATGGAGCAGGTACAAGACCATGATGAGGTTTGGTGGCAGTGCAGACCAGGTGCATCAGAGAGCAGCCTGTGTCCCTTGGGGCTTTCCCTGGAAGCCAAGCTTTAAAAATGGTGCAGGTTTTCTAGAATTTTAGGGAGGAAACCAGAACTCCCTTAATGATGGCTGTGGAATAGCTCTCCTCTGACAGGAGACTGAAGATATTTACTACTTACATAGAAGCTTTAGGAGATGCAAAGCAAGCCAGCTTGCTGGGGCAGAGCTGTCATTCTCAGCTGTGGGTTCTGGTTACAGAGGAGATCAGATGGCAGTTTGGCACGGGGCAGGAAGGAGTTTCAGTGCCATTCTCATCCACCATGCTGGACCCTGTACGTGGCTTCCATGACTCCGTTTCAAATGCATGAGTTTATTCTTGTTAAGAGCATCCCTCAGTTGTCTGTGCTGACCTCTCATGTTGTACCTGGCACCCAGCAACTTCTTAACCACGTCTTTATTTTTCACAGAGCCTCATTCAAAGCATGACATCCTTTTCATAATATAAGCTGCATGTCTTACGTTTGCCATTGCTCTAAAACTAATTCTGTCTTTATTTTTCTTTTCTTCCTTTTCCCTCCCATTTTATTTTTGTCACACACTCTTTGTTCTCTGTCTGGTTTTTGACATGACATAATCTTAAGGAGTACGATAAGAATAAGACCACTGAAGCCACTTTTGTGGAACAGCCTGGCTTTCCCCAGCAGACACGCCACAGTAAAAGGCTTTTCAGTATCCCAGAGGTGGCTGAAGAGGACGGTGAATACCCCGAAGTGCTGTACAAGCAGGGTTTAGGTATGCCCTATAGAAAGAACCCCCGAATAGCTAGAGGCCCCAGAGCTGGCAGGCCCTGCCATCAGGAGCAGCAGCACAGCCCCAGGCACCCAGCCAGGGCCAGGGCAGGGCCGGGGCTGCAGGAGCTGGAGGAGAGAGGAGGGAAATCCAGCCAGCCCCTGCCCCGCAG
>NW_005054362.1:502826-503078 GCF_000277835.1 Geospiza fortis
GAGCGGTCCCAGCACAGTTTCAGACCCCAGAGGGGCAGTGATGAAGAGCAATCCTGGTTTGGTGGCAGACCCCAAAGGGGCAATCATGAAGAGCGATCCCGGTTCGGTATCAGGGCTCAAAGGAGCAGTGATGAAGAGCGGCCCCAGCACAATTTCAGACCCCCATGGGGCAGTGAGGAAGAGGAGCCTCAGCCCAATTTCAGACACAGGAGTGGCAGTGAGGAAGAGGAGCCCCAGTTTGGTGTCAGACCC
>NW_005054362.1:503264-504726 GCF_000277835.1 Geospiza fortis
GACCCTGACCCGGCAGAGCAGCATCGAGGAGGATTTCGGGGAGCTGGAGCAGCCCGGCGCTCCCCGCAGAGCCGAGCAGGAGCGGCCGCGGGGCTGGAGGAGCCTCCCCAGAGCAGCCGAGCCTAGGGCAGCTGCTGGCCTTGCACAGCCACCCCTCAGAGATGCACAAGGCTCCCTGGTGTGTGAAGTATCTTCCTTCTAACATCTGCTTGCCAAATCAGTCTGGTTTCTTTATTCTCTTTATTTCTTGTTCTTCATTTTTTTTTGTTCTTTTTTCTTTTTTTTTTTTTCCCAAATTGATTTTTAAACTCCGTCCTTTGGACCCATCTGCTACATTTTCTCCCCATTTTTTTTCCTTCCCCATTCATTTTGGTTTATTACTCTGCATTTTCATTTATGGCCCTCTTTTGAGTCATGCTGAAATCAGATTAATTTGCTTTGCAATGATTTTCCCCCCAAACAAATTACAATAATGGCTGCTTTTATTAAAGGACAACTGAATCTAAATTTTAATTAAGGGTTAGCTGAACTATAATTTTTCCAAAAGATTGCTTTTCTTTATTTTGCCCATCTGAATGTTGCTCTAAAAGAAAAAAAAAAAAAACAACTACATTTTTAACTGGAGAAATGTTTCATCCATATTTTTAATTTTTTTTAAATTATTGTCAAGGAATTCATTTCATCATGTTGTTTTTATTCATCTCATTCCCAGAATTTTCAGGATATGCTCTTTATCATGGAACACCTCAAGACAAGAATCAAGACTCTCCCCCAGTGTGACAGTGACCCAGATTTATGGAGTCACAGCTTCATCATTTTCATTTTCTGCCTTATCTCCGCGCTGTCACCACGCTGCCGTCCTTGTCAGACCATCTCTTCTTGCCTTTGAAGTTGCAGACTGCATCTCTGCAGAGAATGCAGGCACAGAGCTGCTGCCAAGGGGAGCCCAGGGCCATGCACACCTGCCAGGGATGCTCTGCACCACCTTGTTTGCATTTCTGCCCACTCACGTCCAGAGGAGCTCCAGGTGTGAGGGAGGGACACATCCCCAGAGAGCAGAGCCAGCTCTGCCTGCAGCCCTGGGGTGACACTGAATTCTGGCACATTCCACATGAGAGGAGAGCCAGCTCTGCACCCTGTGCCTGCAGCACCCCAGGGTGCACCCTCCATCCTGACGTGTTCCACAGAGAGCAGAGCCAGCTCTGCCTGCAGCCCCGGGTGCACGCTGAATTCTCACGTGTTCCACAGAGAGCAGAGGTCAGCTGCTGCTCCTGGAGCCTCCCAGCTCGGGCTGGAGTGACCCCACAGTTCCTCCCAGCAGGAGTGGTGAGCAGGCTGTGCTGGTGCCCGTGGCAGCAGGACGGGCTCTGGAGAGCTCCCACAGCCCCTGCAGTGCCCAGGCAGCAGAGCAGCTGTGCCCAGGGGGAGTCTGAGCCCTCCTGCACTTGCCCAGGGCCAGCAG
>NW_005054362.1:504938-519320 GCF_000277835.1 Geospiza fortis
GCCTGGCTCCTGCTGCACCTCCAGGGCTGGCACTGCCAGGTGTGCCAGGCTGCCAGGGCAGCCCCACCTGCCCAGCCCTCAGCCTGCCCGTGCCACTCTTCAGGACACTCAAATGCCACCTTAGCCGCAACAACAAAGGCAAAAGAATATTTCAGAAATTATTCTTTTCTTTTCTTTTTGTTCTGACGTGCGACTGCTGGTTTACAAAGCTCTGCCATAAATCAGGGAACCATTTTTTTTCTTTCGCAGGTCTGCCAGGCAGCAGTGCTCACTTTTCAGCTAACCTTTCAGTTAAAAGCTAAGTTTAGTTGCCTTTAGAGCTTATGCTTCCGATTGTGATTGACCCGATTCGTGTCCAGCCGTGTGAGCAGGATGTTGCCATGCATGGAACTGACGAGCCTGTTGTCTCTGTTGTTTTTTAGCTTTTAGGTAACCCAGCCTCTGCAGGACGGCCTGACAGGGCGGAGCATGCAGGGCGAAGGTCCTCCCATGGCAGTGCAGTGCCACAAAGGTCTCGGCCCCTGCTGGTCCCCTCCATTGGTTAGTTGGACAGAGCCGTGCATTCCTGTTCTTCGCAGCCTCACACCTGGGGAGGAAAGCATTAAAAGCGTTAAAAGCATTAAAAACCAGCAGCAGGCTTGGTGTGGAGCCAGGCTGCTCTTGGTTTGCGGGGGGTGAGATGGGCTGCAGACACTGAGCTCTGCTGGACGGGAGGGCTGGGGCTGCCCGGGGTGTGAGGGCAGTCCCTGGCACTGCGGGGAGCCTGGCACTGCGCTCAGCGCCTGCTGAGCTGGTTCCAGCTCACACACAGCTGGTCTCAGCTCAGGGAAATCTGCTGGCCAGTGAATCAGTGTGGCCACGCAGGCCTCCCCCAGCCGTGCATCCTGCCACCCATCAGCCGTCATTTGTGCGCACCTGCCATTCTCTTGGCTACTCTTTTCATTAATTCATGGCAAACTCTTGCAAACCTAACAAAAATGGCTTTCCTACGTGAGCTGTGCAAATGTCAGTCTGGTACAGGAAATCAGCCCAGCTTCCAGTGCAGCCTTTATAAGCTTTTTTTAAAATAGCAACTTGCTAATAATAAAAAATAAAACAAAACAAAAAACCCACCAAGCTTTATAGGACATGCAGTGAGGTTTGGGGTTTTTTCACTGAAATGCCAAACATGTTTAAATATTAACTGGGAGAGTTGGATGATGAGGCCAGCTTGTATTACTGAATTGTTCTTTCCTGGATTTGCTGTCACAGATGGCTACGGTGGCCATGACCGCCTTTCCCCAGACATTTACGAGGAGTCTGAAACAGACCCTGGCACAGAAGACCTTTCTACTCGAATATTTGTTGCACTTTTTGACTACGACCCACTGACCATGTCCCCGAACCCCGATGCTGCAGAGGAGGAGCTGCCCTTCAAGGAGGGACAGATCATTAAGGTGAGACGTGAGACCGCAGGGAACCACAACACTTCTCCAGACAGCTCTCCTTTGGGGGAACGCTGCCTGTGTGGTCAGAGCCCTGGGGCTTTTCCTTCAGAGGCTCAGGGGTAAATCTCACCAGACCTGGCAATTAATATCGAGTGCTGAGGGCTTAAAAATGATCACAAAAATGGGCAAAAGTCTCGAATTTGCTGTGGATAGTTAGGGCCAGTCTTTATTAAAGGTTTAGGTTAAGCCCAAGATTGTGACTCTGAAGTTCCATTGGCACAAACCCTGCAGGAAGGGCTGCTGCAGAGAGGAGCTTTGCTGCAGAGGAACCCCAGAAGTGCTGGTGTTGTACCAGAGCAGAGCTGCTGCATTTTCCAAATGCTTCCCAAATGCTAAAACCTTTTTGACCAATATTATCCTTCTCTGAATATCAGGTTTATGGGGACAAAGATGCTGATGGGTTTTACCGTGGAGAAACCTGTGCAAGAGTTGGCCTTATCCCCTGTAACATGGTCTCTGAGATACAGGCAGATGATGAAGAGATGATGGATCAGCTCCTTAAACAAGGTTTCCTTCCCTTGAACACTCCAATTGAGAAACTAGGTAAGGGGAAATACAGACATTTCCCTGCAGACTCTTGGCTTTCTTAGCTTGGCTGCATTTGCCTCTTGTTTTTATGCAGATGCGTCCACATCTTGCAGTCATTTACTGCTCCAGGGGATGCATTCTGGGTCAGGGTAAAGTCTGGATGACTTTATAGAACTAATATTTAATCCTGGTGATAGCATTGGCTGCAAATGGGGACCTGCAGCTTCACTGCTCCACTTGTTGCTTTCTTTTCTGATTAACAAAAAAGAAAAAAAAAAGTGGGTTTTGTGTCCTGAAATATTTACTGCAGTACATTTATCAATAACTGCAGTGCCTTTGGCAATAACTGCAGTGCATTTATCAACACCTGCAGAACTTTTATCAATACCTGAGTGCCTTTATCACCACCTGAGTACCTGTATCAGTACCTGCAGTGCCCGTGGCAGTACCTGCAGTACTTTTATCAGTACCTGCAGTACTTCTATCAATACCTGCAGTACCTGTGGCAGTACCTGCAGTACCTGTATGCACACCTGCAGTACCTGTGGCAGTACCTGCAGTACCTGTGGCAGTACCTGCAGTACCTGTGGCAGTACCTGCAGTACCTGTGGCAGTACCTGCAGTGCCCGTGGCAGTACCTGCAGTACATTTATCATCACCTGCAGTGCCCATGGCAGTAACTCTCGCTCTCTTCCCCAGCAGAGCCCCGTGGCCGGCGCGGGGGCCGGCAGCAGCCGCTGACCACCCGCAGGATGGTGGCCCTCTACGACTATGACCCCAGGGAGAGCTCCCCCAACGTGGATGTGGAGGTAGGGGCACAGCTGTGGGGCTGGGGGCACACAGCCTGTGAGCTCCCTCAGTCATGCTCTAAAGTGTTGTTTGGTTTTGGTTTTAACTGGGCAATTGTAGAAGGAGAAGGCAAATTTTGAAATATGTGGGACATGGTGCTTTAAAACACAGCCTGGGTTGTTTTCTGTTTATTATTGAACCAAATCTTTTTCTAAATTATGGTGTTTCAGAGTAGTTTGGCCAACAAATCAAATAAATTGTGCTGATGTATTGCAAAGATTTTGTTTGTTCTCTCTCCCATGGCCAAAGGAAATTAAATGTAACTTAAAAGGCCCGCCCTAATTGCATTTAAGCCACAGGCAATTAAAAGAGCCCAGTGCACTGGGTGCTGATCAGAGAGGAGCTGCCCACTGTGAAGGTTTTGCTGAAGACAATCCAGCACAGCTGCAGTGCAGGAGCCTTGTGCCTCAGGGCTTGGGCTGGGCGATGCCCTGAGCTCCCTCGCAGCCCTGAGCAGCTCCCTGAGCTGCTCCCCCTCCACCAGGATGGATTTAGGGACCCTTTGAAGCTGCAAGTCAAAGCCTCAAAGCTTGTGCAGGTTCTTCAAGGCCTGAATGTCTCACCTGTTGGTCACAGGGAGTCCTGTGGGTGTCCACACACAATGGGACAGGCGCTGGGCATAGCAAGCTGAGGAAAAAACCCCAAGGGAAAAAGCAAGAGGTTTGGCTGTCAAAGATCAATTTAGTTTCACCTGTGACAACATGGAGGAGTGGGGGGAAATCTGAATGGATTCCCTAGCAATAAAGAAAGGCTGATCTTTGCCTGTCCCTGCTCCTCCCCTGCAGGCTGAGCTGACCTTCTGCACTGGGGACATCATCACTGTCTTTGGTGAGATCGATGAAGATGGATTTTACTATGTAAGTTGGGTCTGCTGGCTCAGCCCAAACTGCTCCCAGCTCCAGCAAACACCAGCCTGGGGAGGGCATGTGGAATTGTGTGAGCTCTCAGCCTCCCCAGGGGCCGGAGATGGGAATTTCCTCTTCCTCGCCAGCTTTGAAATAGGCAGAAATGTGTCCCTGCCTCGTTGGGAATAGATGTGGTGGGATGAAAGCACTCACTGCTCCTTCCCTGTGCTGGCAGGGGGAGCTCAATGGACAGAAGGGGCTGGTTCCTTCCAACTTCCTCGAAGAAGTGCCTGACGATGTGGAAGTGTTTCTCTCCGACGCGCCCTCGCGCTACGCCCACGACGCGCCCATGCGAGCCAAGGCTAAACGGGTAAGCAGCCCCTAAGGAGCACCTAAACTCCCATCTGCCATTCCATTCTGTCTCACGTATCATTTAGACGTTACTTTTAACATTACGTTTAAATTCATTTGCCCATTTAAAATTATCTTTCAAATATATAAAATAAATCCTGAGGGAAAATGGCTTTAGCCTTCGCCAGCTCGTTACGTTTGTAAATGGAGAAACTGAACGGACTGTTTGGTTGCAGTCATTGCAGTACCGCCCTTCATAACCTGAATTTGAGCAGCTCTTTCCTGGTGATACTTATTTTCCAAAGCTTCTAAATTGCTCTTACTGAAAAGGTTCTTGTGCACAAAAGCCTGGTACCAGTGTTCCTCTAAATACAAACTGTAACTGCAGCTGATGGACTGACAGTGGTCGTCTCTTAATCCTTACAACTTCCTGTTCCAACTGGCGATAATTAATTGCTCAGAGACTTCTCTTTCATGAAAGAATTAATCATGTTTAGAGTATCTCATTTTTGGTTTTGTTTCATCACTGCAATACTTTTATATATTATATATTTTATATATATTTTTATTTCTTTGCTCATCTGCTTGGAAACAGAAGAAGAGTGTTCATTTCACACCTTAATAAGGCAATGTAGCCTTCACGTAAGTGAGCAACTGAAGATACCAATAGAGATTTCAATTAAAGCTACCTGGCTATCTAATGCAAGTCTTGAAACTTAATTGTGGGGGAAAAGAAAAGAAATATGTCTCCAAACCCCTTGGCCACCGAAGACCAGGCTGTATGCCTTTGCTGTACCTAGTCAAGTCCACTCCTTTCTTGGGAGACAAATCCTTTAAAACAGGAGCCTCTGAAATCCATCAGCCCTCCCTGTACGAAGGTCAGCGTTTGGAACATATTTCTTCCCGAGCTCAATGTTTATGTTTACATAGAGAGGAGAGTTTGATGTCTAACTACCCTACAAACAAAGCTGCATATTGCATTGCTAGCCAAGCTGGGATGTAAAAATTCCAAGCTCCTGTGTCAAGAGAAAAGCACAAAGCTGCAGCCCCTGCAGAACCAGCAGTGCCGCTGGCACGGACGGTAGTTTACAAGGGGATAGTTGGTTCTGAACTCACTACACTCAAACACAGCTACTTAAATTGTCTGCCTTAAAATGTGTTTTCCACAATCTATTATACCCCAGTTTGCCTAAGACCAACTATTCAACACTTCTGAAAAGAATCCCCTCCTGTGGTACAAGTCACGGGATTTTCCTAGCAGCGTACGTTTGCAATATTAGCAACTGTTTGGTTTACCAATGCAATAAAGTCTCGACCTGAAACATGCAGCTCACTGAATGAATGCATTAGACTCCATATCTGGTATCTTCAGGTGTACGTTGGGGTGCTTTACCAAGTTGTTTTGGTTTGTTTTGGTTTTTTTTTTCATTAGAATTAGACCTTGAATTAAAATCAAAGTAGGCTTGAAGCCCCTTTGCTTAACTCACTGTTGCACAAGGCAGTAAATTGCTGACGTTTTAACCTCAACTAAAGCCAGCAGGCCTCCCTACAGCATGGATTCTACTGTGAAAATATCATCTTAATTGATAGCAACTATTTTGCCAGCTGGCCACTGTACTTAGGATAGGCTGAGTATATGTAATTTTAGCATTTTCATCCAAGTGCTTTTGATGACTGAAAAAAAAAAAAAAACGCTGTTCAAAATATTTAGGAATGCTGTCATCTAACAACCTCATAGCTGCAGCATACACATCAAGCACTCAGGGCCTTTAAGCTTTCTTTGATTGCAATTAAGGTTCATTTTAGCTTTTTCTTTTTCCTTTTTTTTTTTTAAGCCAGTGTGCCATCTTCTCTAATCTGTACATAAAGTTTGCTAGCCAATTTTAAAGAAAAGGCATTTAAAGGACATTAAAAAGTAAGTGATCATGTAGCATTTTAAGTATTTTCTTCTGAAAAGAGTTTGGCTTCTATAGATTGCTAATCTGTAGTAATTAACATGTTTATTTTTCTTAAATCTATAGCTGAAAGTATCCCTCTCCATTTTAGTACTATCAGAGTACTGAAATGAAAAACCAAAGCCAATTTTGTGGCTTTTATGGCCAGAATTCTGGCAAAGCAAGCGTATCCAACAATTCCTTTAAAAAGGCATAACCAAAACTGGGCTTTATTGGTGGGTTTTCGATTAATATTTTTTTTTCTCTAAATTGATGTATTTTCCATAAGCCCACGCAGTATTTTGAGCCAGAGAGAATAAAGAAACCAGCCCTTTTGTTTAAGTGGGTAATGGGACAAGTGATGTTACCAAGTTTCTTGCTGCTGATGGCTTTGAAGCTTTCAAAGATTGAATAAATGATAACAATGTACCTACTAGGTTCCTCCTGAGAATACAGGTACCTCCCGGAGAGCACCTTCCCCCACAGTTCATCTCCATTCCGGGTCTCCTCCGTCACCTGTGATGGGCTCTGGTAGCCCCGGGAGAGGCAGGGATATGGCCTCGAAAAAGAAAAAGGGGCTGCTTTCCAAAGGCAAGAAACTGCTGAAAAGGCTTGGTGCAGTGAAATGAGTCCTGTGCTCCTGGACAACTTGTAAAGCTTCCAGTCTGTGTACCTTTTTTTTTTAAGTCAAAACTAGGGCTTTCATGACTATGCAGTACTTTACCAGACCGTTGCATTTTTAACTCTGACATCAATAGAGTCATGCCAATTGCTTAATCAAAACAGCAAGGAAAAAAGGGAAATGGATTTGTTGTTGCAAAAACATTTTTTAAAAAGTAAAAAAAAAAAAAAAAAAAAAAAGGTATGGGATTAAGACCAGAAGAACATGGTTTTATTTGAAGTCATCTCAACACCTGCAAACTCCATTGGAAAAATCTCAGCCTTTATTCTCCTTTAACCATGAGTGGGGGGAGAAAACTCTTCACTGATTGCTAGTTCAGAGATCACCCCACTGGATCCACTCATTAACAAAAATGGTCTTGAAACTCCTAGTTGAATCAGCCTTGATGTTTTGCCTTATTAATGCACAATGATTTGTACTGTCTAATAAATATGCAGCGTATACTTTGTATGTACTGTGTATGCAGCTGTGTCCATCCTCCCTCCACCAGTAATTCCAGATGAACACTGGTACTGCCCCAGCCCTGTCTGATGGACTCCTGGCAGTGTGCAAGTGCTGTGCTAAACCCTTTTCAGTTTTTGCTCCCCCAGTAAAAACCAAACCCCTGGACTGGTTTGCCATTCTCATTCCAGGGGAACCAGGCAGTGTAAGTTACTCAGAACCTCACCCCGTTTCCACCCTCCAGTTCTGGGGTTCCTGGTTCCCTGTTCTAAGCTACTGGGAAAAACCCAACTGCACACCAAAACCCCTTTAGTCCCCAGTTTTTTCCTGTGGAGGTTCAGTCCTAGGTTAAAAGGCATTTTCATTCTGCTGCTGTCAGATTGAGGCAAGTCCATCTGCAGTGAAAGGACAAAGTGTTACAGCCACAGCCCCATGAGGCTGCACCAGGCTCTAGCAAACCCCAATTGCAACATTGGCATATCACAAAAACCAATCCTCCACACTGATGGCAGTCATTGGCTGTTACTATTTTGTAATTCTTGTCCATTTGTAAATTGTTTTTACTGTTTATACATACTTTTCAGACTGCCTTTCTTTTTGTAATTTATGGAAGGTTTATAAATGAATGATCAAAGCTTCCCCATTGTGTCTTCAGATAACAATGTAAATTACTGTAAAATACTGTGTGCTAGATTACAACATTTAATTAAAGAAAATAACTGGCCTACATTTGTGGTAAAGTACTGTGTGGGTGTGTGCATGTGTACAGTCGTTGTGTATTATATTTTATATAAATAAATAATTTGATATTTTGTAGAGTGCAGTATGTTTTATAAATCCCCTGTGTCAGCTGCTGCCTTCCTGTGTCAGCCTTTTTGCAGAACTGTCCATGGCCACTGAAGTTCACTGCAGAATAAAGAAAAGCTCCTCCATCTGCAAGGGCTTCCCAGAGGTAAAAAAGGGTCGCAAAGTTACTCCAGCAATTCTCCCATCTGTGCCAAAACCCAGTGGTGAAGCATGAAATACACAGAACAGGCTCAAACGGGCAAGGATTACAGCAACAACTTTATTTAAATCTCACAAAGAAAAGCAACAAGGTTCACAACAAGGTGGTTAAGAAAACCAGCACTAATCTGAATTTCTCCACGTGCAGTATCTTGACTCTGCTACTGCAAAAATCTGAAATCAACCTCCATCTCCACCCCTGCTGTTAGTTTCACAAAATGGGCTGCAGAACAGTGACCAATGAAAACCTCAGACATGAACAAACCAGGGCTGCTTCCCACTGTTTGGAACTACAAAACCAAAAACCCCAAGCCTGCCAGTGCACTGATATTCCTTGATGGAAATTTATTTCTCAGTTAAGGAGCCTGTGTTGAACAGGAGCAGCCCAGCAGTTCAGCTGTCTCCAGCCCTCTCCTCCCACCAGGCAGTGACCATGAAGGTCCAGCCCAAGCAGAAGCAGGGCCCCAGGACAGTCCCTGTCCCCAGAGCTGCTCCAGCAGCACAGGCAGCCCGAGCCCTCCCCTGCTGTGTGAGGCTCTGCAGAGCTGAGCCCTCAGCCTGGAGCTGCACACAGCACTGCCCCTGGAGCTGCACACAGCACTGCCCCTCAGTGCCCAGCCTGGCAAAGCCCTCACTGCCCCTCAGTGCCCAGCCTGGCAAAGCCCTCACTGCCCCTGGAGCTGTACACAGCACTCCCCCTCAGTGCCCAGCCTGGCAAAGCCCTCACTGCCCCTGGGCAGCACCACAGTTTGGGGCTGGTGTGCAAATCCCTCACAATGACAACTGCTCAAAACCCTGCCAAGGTTCTGCATCGCTGTGCGGCCTGCAGACAAAGCCTTGGTAACCAAGAGCACCTGGTCAGCTCCTCTTAAGGTATGAAACAGCTCAGGAGACAAAGCTGGCCCTCATTTTAGCCAAGAAAAACAAGGAATCAACAATATTGAAGCATTTTGAAAATCAGAAGGGTAAATACTAGCTGGAAGAGTTGGGATTCTGGTCTGCATAACTCTCTATCTCCCATGCAAGAAGTAATTCTGTGTAAGACTTATCAAAATGTAAATAAGAACAACCAATAAACTTTGGGAAGAATCTGAGAAAAACTTTAGAAAATAAGTATCAAATATCATAAAAATTTGTTTAGTTATTCTAGCAAGCAGACACCTGTTCAAAATGTAAATCTCAAGCTTTTCCTTGGTACAGTGAAAATAAAATAACTTCCACAGCTGCGCATATCCTGTGCACGTCTCTTACGAAAAACCAAAACTAAACCAAAAGCCAAGACAATTCTACATTCTCTAGAGAGGAACTGCTCCCTTCTGTTTGGCTGGTAACTCAGCTTCAAAGGTAGTACAGTCTGTCTGAAAGCATCAGGTTTGGTTCTCTGTGAATACTCTGACCCACAAGGAAAGCCAATTTATGGGCGTACTGGCAAGGAGCAGGTACTCTGATAATGCCCTGCAGAAAGGGGAAAAAAGAAAAAGAAGGCCTTTATTTTCAGGTAATTTAAATAAGCATGCAGTCGCTGCACCAAAGACCCCTGGACCTCTGAAGTCTGCAAACTTGTAAAATTTGTATTGCCTGTATGCTGATTTGTGAAAATACCTTTACATACCCCCAACACAACAGAAGAACAGATGCAAAAACCCCCAAACTTCCCAACGCCAGTGCCCTCCTGCCACCTCTTTCACAGGTTTACATTCAGTGCTGGGCCTTGCAGAAGGTAGGACATATCGTGTCTGATATGTGCAGCTGCTGAAGTGCCAAAGCTGAAGCACAGCTCAGGCACTCAGAGCTGAGTGCGTGCTGAGTTGGGTGTGCAGCAGAGGCCTCAAGGCAATGCAGCAGCACAGCTCCACCTCCATAAAGGAGCAGATACTTCTGCAGGTAAGAAATGATTTCAATTCTGCATGCAGGCTGTCCCTGGCAGGAGCACTCACCGACCAGTTGTAGTACATGTGGCACAGCTTGTAGGTGAGGCGCTGCACGTGGTCGGGTTTCAGCTGGCTGGTGTCGTAGATCACGTTGTAGTGGGTGGGTGCCACGCAGCCGTTCTTCACCGTCTGGCTCACCACAAAGAAATCATACCTGCCACAGGAAACACCCCACCAGCCTGTTACTGAGAGGGCTGTGTGCCTTGGAAAAATGCCAGTCCCCATGTTATTTGGCTTGTTTTCTTCACTTCATGCTTCTTGAGTGCACCCCAGGAGGATGCCTAGGCTCTGGCCACAAAAGCTTCCTCTGTGTCTGAAAGGCCAGGAGACCTGGAGGAACGTGAATAAACCTTATTATATGGACCAAGTCTTGGTCCATATAATAAACCTCAACTATTTGTTCTATCCCACTTTCCTCCCGATAACCACCCTGTACATGCCCTTAGCTTACACTGCTCATTTTCTCCAGCCCCTGAGCCACACAAGTGTGGGAAGTATTTTTACACTTGATCCTACAGTCCATGTACTGTTGGATCTATCTTTCTGCCCAGGCTGGAGCAGTGTGTGTTACCTCTGCAGGAACTCACCACTCTGGTCTGGTCACCACTGTATCAACAACAGTCCCTGGGGGTGGGTTTTTGAGTCCTCCCCCAATCTCCGCAAAGAACCTGGCACCCACTCGTTTCTTCACCACAATCACAGTGAGTCTCGGGCTAGAAGAAAGGAAAAAGGAAAGAACCAATACTCTCCTAGAAAACTGAACTAGGAGTATTTCAGGAATAGATTCTCTGGAGTTCCAGGGCATTAATTTCACACGTAAGTCTTTACTGATTCAGATTAAATAAGACATTGTTCACAACTTTAGACAAATAGCCTCATTTTGTATCCCAGTGTTTATTTCTCTGCCAGTGTAAAGAAGAGGGTTGGTAGTAACAGATTTACCTGTAGTCAGTACCAATACTCTTCAAGCAATCCAGAAATTGAGGCACTTCATAATTAACCAAAGTATTGAGTTGTCCATCTCCAACACCATCACGATACACAAAAATACGAGAGGGCAAAGACTTATTCCATTTAGACCAGTTCCTCAGAGCAGCTTAAAAAAACAAGAGTAAAAGCCATTAGTTGTAATGACAATTCATTCCAAAACAGAAACAGATTTTTATTCCTAGAAAACCAGCAAGTTGGAAAAGTAAGGTCCTCAATCCTTCAGTAACCTGAAATGGGTCAGCATCCAGCTACACAAACATACTTGCAAGGAAGAGCTCTGCTTTGCACCTGTCTGTGCACCCACAAACAGAAAGGACCCAAGGACACACCTGCTCTGCTGGCCTCTCTCATAGCAGGAGCTGCCCTCCTTGAAATCAGACTCCCTTAAAGCATTCTTGGAAGTGCACTACTCAGTAGTTTTTAATTATTGCAAAGGAATGTGGGAATCATTGAAAGATTTACACAAGATGCTATTCATTTTTAGCAGTACTTATAACAGAATGTTTAATCTGTTGTTATCCAAGTGCAGGCTGGTAAAGCCTCCCCTCAGGCCAGCAGGAGAGGAGGGCTTTGAGGAAGCTGAATTGTCAGTTCTTAGATCTGGCTCTACAAGAACTCCTTCCCTTACTTTGCAAGCAGGTTTTGATTCCATCCACAAGTTCTTGCCCACGACTTTGAACAACGCAGCGGGAGAACCACCTGTGAAGAACAAAATGAAAGAGACCTTCAAAGCATTTCCCAGGCTTACTGCAATGAGTTTATTTTTAAAATGCCCATGACCACTTAGTCTTTATGGGTGTTGTGGGTCAATGCAGGCAAGGAAGAGCTGGGGTTCTAGGAGAATATTCCCCCTAAATAAAAACACGGTAAAAGTGCTACAGCATGACTTAAAATTCTTCTCAACCAAGAACAGCCTTTCACACAAGTCAACACAAAAGGGGAAAGACCCTGTCACCCTGATGCTCTCTATTCATCCCACCACTTGACCCCTCTCTCAAGCAATGTGGGACAATGTCACTCCTTCAAGGGGTGCAGTGGGAAAAATTCACAATATGTTTCACATTAACCATTACAGCAAACCAATTTTGCATTTTCCTGATGGACCACCCCATTGAAGCTGTTTTTCAGTCAGAGGAAAGGTTTTTTTACTGTTTTGGGGTTTTTTACCTGTGGCAGCCTGCTCTTACCGTGTGAGTGACTGATTGAGGCTGGCGACGAAGCCCGCGATGGACTGCTTCCCAGAGACAGTGTCATGGTAACAATCAATGCCCACAATCATCACCTGCTTCAGCTGCAAGGCAATACACACAGCATGGACCTGGTGCATACCGGCCTTGCTTTTGAAATAAAGCCTCATAAAGAGCAGTTACCATTCTAAGAAAATACTTACGGGGATCTCAACACTCCAGAGCTCTCCACCCATTTTACAGTTCATTTGCAAGGCAATTTTTGTTGCCACAGTCATGATAGTCTGCGGTTTACTCAAAGTGCGAGCCAGCACACACTGGCTGGGGACGGGGCAGTCTGTGCACAGGTATTTCTTGATGGCATCATATTTATCCTTTCGGGAGCTAGACAAGATACAAACTACCTTTGAAGGAAAAAAAATCTTTGTAAGAAGCTGCATTCTCAGAGCTATACAGCACTTAAACAGTTCTTTAGGAAAAAGCTCTTATGCGCAAGAGAAATATTCAAATGTTCACAGTGAAAGGAAGAACTGCAAAGTGTCAGTGTCTGTACTTCAGAACCAAAGGCTCTTATCCAGAAGGATACCCATGGTCACTGTTAGGTTTGCACAGGAGGATTAGCAGGTACATAGTGGATTCTCAGGAGCCCAAAGTTGCAGTTCTGAGAGCAAATCCCACTAAACACCAGTTACAGAGAGAAACAGGATTTGAAATTATGGATTTAAATACATACTATGTTTATGTCAGAGGTAACCCTTTGCTGTAAAACCCTTAAATATGCTTCTGTTCTATCATCTACTTCAATCCTGAAAAGAAAGAGAAAATTCTTACAGAAAAAGAACAGCTAACAGCTACTGAAACTTCACCAAAAGCATAAAAGCTCACTACGCATCAATAGTATATGAAATGTCACATTTACAGCTATTAGCAAACCACTTTCACACATCTGAAGATTAAAAGGAATCACCTCCAAACTTAGGCTTCCAAACACAATGAAATTCAAAATTAAAAGCAAGTACGGGTACTCAAGGGAGGATATTTGCAAGGAGAACAGATCAGAATCAGAATACATCCTAAGTCAGCAGAAAATACTCCTTAGAGAAGGGTTTGCTCAATGACTGTCTGTCTGAGACCTCTTAGTTTTGGCATATGAAAAGCTCTCAGAAATAGAAGTATGAGTAAGGAAAGCCAATCACAAGAGAAAACAGAACAATCTGCATACTGAAAGCAACTCTGCTTTATTGAAAACCTCCCACACATCGGCTGTGTGACACACTACACCCTCCCCTCGCTGAACAGCCCAACATGGTGACAGTTTCCCTCAGCTCAGTGAGGACACTCACATGCTTGGCCTGTTCATGTGGATGCCCATGGAGGGGGTGACCTTGAAGAGGCTCTGCAGCAGGGTGTTGGCCACATCGTAGTTGCGGCGCGTGTAGATGAGCAGCCAGCTGTCCATGGGCATGGAGCGGATCAGGGGCACGCCGCGCGTCTCCTTGGTCCAGTCAGCAAACTGAGGGTTGTAATCGAACTGCAGAGCAAAGAGCTCATGTTTGACAACAGCCTCTGACTGAATGCACATCTCCACTGCTCATATGGCTCATCCTACCTGTGCCTGAACACACACTGCCCGTGTTCTAGCTACCGAGCTGAAATCATTAGTGGCTTTTCACCGCAAAGCCTTGGCACCTCCTCTTTAATAGATGGAAACTAATGGCAAACATCTCTGCTCTCCTGGACTGTGTGCCTGACCAGAAGGACTGTCCTCCAAGGATAGCCCTACTGTGATAGAGTGCCTTCAAGGGTTTCTAACCACAGCTTGGGAACAACTTAAGAAATCTGCAAATCTCCTGCTTGGACAAAGACTTGTGTATAACATTTTCACTCTCTATCTTTCACTTATAAACCAAAAAGTACTATTTCCTTCCTTAAGAACTTGTTTAATCAGTGAGACATCCAGAAGATTTTAGAAGTTGATTTATTATTTACCATGGCTCCTGATTGAAAGATCTTTTCTCCTTGAACAATTCTTCCTGTAAAGGACACTGATTTATTATCAAAGCTTAAACCCCAGTTTCGGAGCTCCTTCTGAACATTGTCATCTCTGTTTAAAAACAAGATATAAATGAAAAATGTGAGAAATTTGTTCCTG
>NW_005054362.1:519373-526501 GCF_000277835.1 Geospiza fortis
CCTGCTGACTTTTTTAAAACTAGCAAGATTTCAGAAGTTTCACTGCAAGAAGTTTGTTATAACATCTTTCATGAGACAGAGAGGACGTTAGGTGCCATACTTTTGGATGTAGTTCAGAAGCCTGCCAAGCTCGCGCTGCCTCTGCTCAGGTGGCAGCCGTGTGTGGATGGCCAAGTCCTTCATCATATTGAAATCGCTGCGCATCTTGTCAGTCAGCCCTGCCAACAACAAAGCCTTTTCTGAGTCCAAATTAAGATGAAGGACTGTAAAAATTAAACTTGCTGCTCGTGCAGATTAGTGCTACATGTCCTGCAGACACAGGAAGTGGAGGCAATAGTAGCCCAAGTTTCCAGTTGCTTCCTGTACATACATTCCCATTGGCATGAAAAAAAATCCTGGATTTTTGCACTTGAGAGGAAACCACACAAGGCATTGCAGCTCTTCAGTTCCGTTTTCAAATCAAAACAAACAGTGCTGAGATGTTCAGGTACTGCTAGTGCAAAACATGTATTTATGTATCTTACAAAATTATCATCATTTTCTAGTAAATTGCTCTTTTCCAACAGAAGTTCTACGACCAAAACTCTACAACTTTTCAGAGTTCTGATGTTGAACACCATAACTAAACACTATGCAACAACAAACCTCCTCAAGCTTTCCAGTCCCATTTAAATATCCAATCTTGTAGCTACAAAATGTGTTCCTAAACTCACATTTATACAGACAAAACAGTTTCCCCTGAACTCTGCAGAAAGCTGCTGTCAAAATACCTCTTTCAGTAGGCATTATGGTTTGACAGATGCTTTGATATGGAAAAATGCTATAGTACCTGTTAGGGAGCACAGCTCTGGAATCAGAGCCACAGATCCTTGTATGTTCCCTCTCTTCCTCTTCATCTGACTGATCAGGACGGGCTGCATCCAATCACTAATTTCTATGTTATATTGCTGTATCAGAAATATAGACTGCATGTTAATTTACTCCAAACAAACAAGTTACTCATAACAAACATTATTATTTCTGAATAATAATGCTCACTTTAGAAAACAAGTATTGTTCCTAAAATAAACCCAAAAGCCACCAGGTAACCTTTTTCAATTAGCACATCTCAGAAGAATTGGTTTTGCCAGAAAAGGCAAAGCAGGGAAGCGCTATTCTCTCAACTGATGCCATCAAACTACTGACGTGTAAGAGACAACAGAAACAAAGCCTGTGCCTTGCTTGAGGCAGTATCATCTGGAGTATCTAACTCAATACTGGGATGCTCCTTCCACTTCAGCAATGGACAAAGTTCCTGCCCTACAGAGCAACTGAATTTAAGAAATCACAAGAATCAAACAAGACTGCCAAGTGAAGTTTCTGAAATTGAGCCTTCCCATAACCTTGAGCTCCACCCTGTTTCTGCTGAAGCTGGTCTGCATGAAGACCTGACAGTTAGAGAGGGAGGCCTCAGTGGTCCACCCATGACAGACACACTCAATCCGTGGCTCTTTGGCTTTCCCAACCTCAGTTCTGGACGCTGTGACAATGTATCTGTGTACCTCCCACATTACCTGGCTCTGCTCCCACCTTCCCAAAGCTTCCCTTCTGAGTTTTCCCAAGAGCTCCGTGCTCATCTGAGCAGCCTTCCTGGCCCTTCTGCCTGACCAACCACTCCCTGGGATGGACTACTCTCACGAAACCATGCTGTGCAGGTTAGTTACTGATCTCAGATTGCACAGTGGCCTTTAAACAAAATTCTGTTAAATTAAAATACTTTGAATTAGAAACCCATGCATCCTAAGTAAACCCATAACGATGACTGAACATTCCAAGTTAAAGCATAAAACACACAGTTAAATTTTCATACCTTTTTGTAGTACTCCACAAAGCTCATCTCAGAACCATCTGATTTTCTGAAGGTACTCTTTGGATTGTTATCCCAGTCGATGTCATCAATTCTGTATGTTCTGTTATTGTACCTACATAAACATTTCATCACTTTTTGTTTAAATCTTAACTCAAATAGAAAAGAAATACACTGGGATGACAAAGTTACTGTCAGTACTCATGCTAGTTGGAAGTTTTGCCCCTTTCAGAATTAATACCTTCAAGTTTTCAACTGTAATAGGTTCTCAATTCTACCACAAGCTAAACTGTAATAAAACCAAAGACAACCAGTGTGTACTTCCTGCTTTTGCAAATGCTGTCACCTTGAACAGGTTGCTAGCTTCACAATGACAGTATTTTCTGGCTTTCTGATGTTTTATTGCCTACTCCAGAACATGGAGCATGAAGAACTCTCCAAGACAACAAAAGTCCAAGAAGACTTACTTTGTGAGAACAATTAAACCAATCAGCTCTTTAGCACAGGCGTCTCTAAATCTCTCCTCTCCAACCTGGGAGTGAAGGCTGTGCATAGTATCCAGCACTGTCTCCCCACGGAGAACCTTATGGCTCACGTCTGCACACAGCATGATGTTCTCCTCATACTGCAGGATGGAACTTGTGAAGCCCAGCCACACCATCAGCCTGGCAAAAGAGAACACACAAAATCTTAGTGTGCTTTAGAGCATCTTTATTCTGACCCCTTATTCCTGCCCACTTTCACAGACACCAGAGAGCAGTGATGGCACAATGAAGCCATCATCCAAATACAAACAAGCTCTTGAAGGTTAACAAAATCAAAAATATTTTACAGGTAGCTATCTTAGTCAGCTAAGAAATCCATTTCATGCTGTTAAGTATCTCATAAAGTGTGAGGCAAAGTGTGTAGGTATTCAGGAGACTTTTAGAACAAAAAGACCAGCCGTTTATCCAGCTGGACACTGCCCAGTTCCTTCCATCAGCCACGCCCCTGCACCCCTCTCAAAACCAAGGGGTTCTGCCTAACCTGTGGTTAGGGATGCTGACTGGATCACTGGGGTTGTAATAATTACGTCCAATCTGCTGCAAATTCAGCATCTTCAAAAGCCTAAAAATAGAAAAATTGATATCCTTTAGCATTATTACTATTATTATCATCATCATCATAATCATCAAATCATGCATGGTCCAATCCCTATGCACAAACTCATTGCTCATCTGGTTATGTAAAATATGAACTTCTCATTAAACTCAATATAAAGGTCATGGACACATATTAACAATAATCAGGTGAGAAGTTCATGTCCAACTCCACCCTTCACCAACCAGCTGAAAGCAGCAGTCCCAACAGGCTACGTTTCAGGTGAACCACACAGGCCAGGTACCAGGGTCAAGAGCGAAGACTACAGTCACAAAGGAGGACATTTCCAGTTCAGTGTCCTGCTCTGTAATTTGCTTTAAGAGGCAAACCCACACACAAAAAGGAGGTGGGGTGTTGTAACTGCCTACAACAGCACGAACTCCTTTCACACTAACATGGCCCAGAAATACACACAACTGCACTTTACAGTATTGCCAGATGTGGCTGGCCCCACAGTAACAGTAGCCAGAAAGGCTTAAAAATTTATATTTACAATACTTATTTGTTGTATGCTATTCCTCAGAGTGCAAAAACTTTTTTAGAGTAACTTCTTATAAAGACATAACTTGTACAGCAAACCTTCTAAAAATGATGTTGTAAAACTGCAGACAAGTAGGTGAAGTGGGTGGCAACTCATTAGTGAGTGTGACTGTTATCTTCACATCCTCCCCATTTCGAGTCCTACTGAAGAGTTCAGTAACCTGAGAAAGTGAAATGAGGTTAACAAAACCAGAGCAAACAGCGCTGTCTCTGCATTTTGCTCCAGTAATATAAAACTGGACTTTGCCATTTTTATTCCAAGCAATAATTCAAGACTAACTGAAATGTAGATTCAATCTCCCACTAGGACTGTGAACTACAACCTGCAAGACTCTGCTCATCAGGGAGAAGACAGCTCAAGGGTAGAATGGGGCTCTCCCCAGAGCAGCTGAACTCGAGACGAAGGCAGGGGCATCACTTACCTATTACCATGACAGGAAAAGGACTCAGCTGAGGAAATAAGCTAACATATTGCCAACTAATCTATATTTAATTACTGATTCAGATACTGGGAAGCAAAAAGACAAAGATTAGCACACACAGTGAAAACTTCTTCCCCTCTCCCTTTTCCAAACTCAGCTTCACTCCAGACTCCTCTGGCCCCTCTGTGAACAGCACTGGCTACACCCAGTCCCTGCAGTGAAGCAAGGAGTGGCACACAGCACAGAGGGCAGGGATTACCACCAGTACAGAGGTGTTTTCCCCCTGGTGCTCCCTTCTTCTCAGATCTTTCTTTGTTCTGCAATTTCCCCCTGCTTTTTAAATACATAGAGGTGCCAACAACTTTGCTGATGGGCTCAGCTTTAGCCTGTGATGGGTTCATTCTGAATCTGGCTGGCAAAGACTGTGCAACACAGGGCTGACATTGACCCCTTCCCATAGGAGCCACCCTGACCCCTCCAGCTACCAAAACCTTGCCACATACACCCAACTCATCCACCCTTTCAATTATGTGGGGTGTTAAAATACAGAAGGTATGAAAAGATTTAAGTACAAAGAAAACAAAAGGAGAAACACTGTATGTACTATCACTTCTGTGCAGAGGGTGATTCTGGAAATTAACCATTAGAACCAGAAGTTTATTACCAAGTTTCTCTACACAAACTAGCTTATACTGATATATTCAATCCAACTAAACACTGCTGGTGGGACATCAATTCCCTAACCTCACCTAGCTAGTGAGAAACAAGAACAAACTGCAAGTCACGATAAAAAATGAAACAGCATTCTCGTATCATACCTTGTTCTCAAGTTTCTTTGGCAGGAACAGTATGGAGCCATCAAAGGCATGGGTCTTGCCGATGGTCTCCTCGTGCTGGAAGAGCAGGGCGGAGCGCAGGCGCCGCGCCTCCATCTCGGGGCTGTAGCCAACGTGGTACTGGTACAGCGCCCACTGCGGGCGCGACGTCAGGCGGAAGTGGTTGGTGGTCAGCTTGATCATTTTTCCTGAAAAACCTGAAACGAGAGCCACCGTGGTAACAGTTACAGAATGTTACCACTTCACAGCCATTCAACAGTGCTGAGACAGTTCTTTAAGCTAGGGCAGGCAGACAAAGATTAGAGGTCAGTGGTGATCCTGATCTGCTCTAACCCCGTGAGCTATGGCTCGCTGTTATCAGACACTCATCTGCCCTCTGGAGCTTCCTGTACAGGCTTCAGCTGCCAGGACAACGCTCTGTGCTCCTCTTCAGCTACCAGCAACAACTCCTTATCTTTTTCTAATACACTCTGAAGATTCTTTTTACTTGGCTCTTTAGGGGAAACTAAGAGCAGAAATAAAGGAAATCCCTCCATTTCAAACTGCTTACATGTCTAGAGTCTAATTTAAACATACCAGTTTTGGATTCTTGAACGTGCACCATGGCTTGCCGAGTGTTTACCCCAAGGTCATGGAAATCTCTGCGATGTCCACCCCTATCTCTTAGAGACAAATCCTGGAGTCCCGAGGAAACCTGTAACCCTATTGTTTAAAATCACAACTAAGCAATAAATAACACATATACTATCACATATTAACAAATAAAAATGTATAATGCAATTAAATCTTGAAAGGCATTAAGACAAATTTAAATGTAATCAGAAAATGCTAGATTTCAGATTTTACTATGTAGCAAACATCTTTCAAATCTCATTTTGAAAAGAAAAAAACCACAAACACAGTCTAAAGTATGCATTAATTGGATTCTCTCCAGAACAGGTGCTCTTGTGGACACTGGATTTCCCAGCCTTTCTCACCTTCTGGCCTCCTCTCCTGCAGGGGGGTCTCACAGCCACGCAGGTGCCCGTGGCCCCCGGGGTCTTCCGACTGTGCTGGAGGAACATGGAGCTGCTGCTGGAGCTGCTGTGGGTGCTGGAGCTGCTGCTGCTGCTGCAGGTGCCGCCGGCCGCGCAGCGGGCCAGGCATGTCCTGCTGGACCTGCCACTGGGGGAACAGAGCGCTCACTGAGGAGAGAATCCACACACTCCAGGCACGAGGGATGCACATTCTAACCCATTCATGTGCATTTATGTTATGGACATTTAAACCCTTTTTGTCCTATACTAAGTAGCAGAGTTACTGTTCTACAGCTGAAACTCAAAATTACTGGAGTGTGGAAACTTTTAAAGTTATTATTCATTTAACTAATCCCCTCTTTCCAAGCTCTAACTAAAATTTATGGACTTCTCATTTTCTACAGTCCCTCTGATACCTCAAGTAACTGACTAGTTATTCTATAAAAATTTCTTTTGTAGTTTTAGTGGCTGGTGAGTAAGTTACATTAAAAAGTGTCGTGGCTGGAAGAACAGCAACCTTAAGCCATGAGCAATCCCACAATTCAGAATTTCATGTTACTGGAAACTTAATAAAATGTCCTTAATAAAACAGTTATATTAACTGTACACCCAGCAGAATATATGCACACACACATAAAACATAGAACACATCTACCTGATATTGAAATAGGAAGTAGGTGAGGGGTGAATCTCAAATTAGAAAAGAAAAGAAAAGAAGAGAAAAGAAAAGAAAAGAAAAGAAAAGAAAAGAAAAGAAAAGAAAAGAAAAGAAAAGAAAAGACCAACTCACAGGTGCATCTCCTACCGCAGCTGGAAGTGGTGTCTGCCTGGGAGGCCTTCCTCTGGCTCTAGCTCTTCCAGTCATCTTCTAAAACAAGCAACCTACAGCATTAGTGTTCTATCTTATCTTGCCACCCTTATTCCAATAAATACTATGAGCAGCACTAGAGCATCTGCCCTGCTTTAATCTCAACTGGCTCAGCAGAACACACCCATCCCTGCAGAATTGGCTGCTCGGGGATCTCCACACTGACAGAGCCATCAGGGGAGCGTGGGCAAGGCCCTTCAGTCAGGTTTGCAGGGACCGGCTCAGGCCGCCTCAAAGCTGAAGCTGCGAGTCAGTCAGAGCTGCGGCCTCAGCCGAGGTAACCCAAGGCCCTCGGACGTTCCCCCAGGCTCCCCCGGAGGCTGGGCTCAGGCCGGTTCGTTCCCTTACCCCAGGGGCAGAGCTCCTTCTCCGGAGCACGTGCCTGGAGGCGCTGCGGCCTGCTCGGTGCCGCCCGGCCCGGCCCTGCCCATCTCCTGCACTCCCAGCCCCGGCCCGGGCC
>NW_005054362.1:527505-533750 GCF_000277835.1 Geospiza fortis
CAGAGGAGCCCGGTGAGCACGGTCGCCAGGAGCGGCTTCCCCCTGTCCCGGCGGTGCGAAGGTGAATTTCGGCTCGCCAGGAGATGGAGCGGTCCCGGGCAGGAGCAGCACGGGCCCGCTAGCAGGGATTTCCCCTGTCCCGCCGGTGGAATTCTGAATTTCGGCTCGCCAGGAGATGGAGCAGTCCAACAAGAAATGAAACTTGGCTGTCCAGCGAAGGGCGCTCGCTCGGCGCCCTGGGAGCCGGGGCTGCGCTGCCTGCGGCTCACACACTCCCCAGTGACCTGCCATCAGCCCTGAGTTTATTTATGTTGGTAGAATCTACATTTACCAAATTAATATATTTTGGAAAATTTCACATCAATCAGATGCGGTACATGGAAACCTGTTGATACATTTAAAGTATTTTAAAGTGCTTCAAATTAATGCACATAACATGCATGCGTTTAATGCTCTCTATCCCACAGCAATAAAATAAATATCAGTCCCTAGAAATTGTGATTTCTTAAGTGACTAATCAAACTGACATGGAACTATGAAACAATGAAACACAGCCCTTACCATAAGATCTATTAAAACACGTTTTTACTTTGACTACATTAGAGGCTTTATTAAATGATAAATAAAAATCAGCATAAGCTGTTCTCGCTGCCACGGCGGTACAGACCCCGTGGCAGTGGAGCTGAGCGTGGCGCGAGCTGTCACCAGGAGGGATGTGACACAGCCTGCTGCTGCACCCCAGCTCAAACCCCGTGGCTGCCCCTCCTGCCCAGAGGGACATTCAGCAACCACACAGAGGGGAAAAGCTCCTTTTGCTGAGTGCTGAGGCTGACCCAATTGCCGTGGCTGTGACAGAGAACCAGAACTTGTATTTTGGGCTTCACAACAGAACCAGAAAACCTTAGCGTTGGGGGAAGCGGTCAGAAGTGGAATGAACTCTCCAGCAAGCGTTTCCATGAGCAGCAGGATGTGTAGATGGCACCAGGGCTCACATGCACCGTTTCTGTTTGTCAGTGTGCCTTTGCTTAAAGAGTAAATGGCCGTGGTGTGTTTGGAGACACTGACTTCAAGGGACAGAGGGAACATTCCCTAATAAACACTCACTTTTGTGAAAGACCTCTCTGACCTTGTGAGGTCATTTACAGTTTTTGAGGTTCCTGCAGTGAACAAGGCTCCTTTTCCTTGTTCTCTGCTATTCCAGGTAGAAGTGGGTGATACTATTGACATTAATACTTAAGTAACAGGAATATCTCTTTTTGTTTCATTTATATTGTCAGTCTGCCCTCAAAGCCAGTTTTCTTGTGCTTACTATGACAGCACAGCAACCCACTCAGTTCTCTCAGAAGTTAAAAAGCAGAGCTTTCCAACTGTGGAAGTGTGGATGTTGCTGCTTAAAGACGGCTGAAGTACTTTTAGCATGTGATCTCCATCATTCACATATAAATCTGGATAAACATTTAACAAACTCAATGCATACACTTAGATGTGGCACGTTCAGTGCTTTTAAGAGCAGTGATTACTCCTTGCCATGGGCTCTTCACCCACAGTGGCAACGTTTATTGCTCTGTAGCCTGCAGAACTCTCCAGTGGGTCAGAGGTTTACAGCTGCAGAAGCACAATATGCAGATTTTTTTGGCTCAGCAGTATTTTAAGATAAACAGAATATAAAGATGTTGTCAAAGTCATTTGCGTTATGTAAATCATGAGAAAGCAGAATGTGTGTGTTGGAAAGAGTTATGTTTGTTTATTCATTTAAAATATCTGCCTGCTTAATGGTTTTTTGATGCCAAATTCCTTACATTTCACTGCAGAACTTAATTACCTTCAGAAGGGAGTTGTTAAAATACTTAATCAGGCTGGCTACCTACAGCAATTCCTTATTAAAGTGAAAATAAACATCAACAATAAGCACTCTAATTTTTATACGTGGGCTGTCAGACAGTTAATTAGTGCTTAGTGAAAGACAGGTTCCAGTTTGGTTCAGTCTTTCAGAGCTGCTTTTTTTAAACAATTCCATCCAGTTCAGCCTGGCTGTGCAGGTGGCCCTAGAGGACATCACAGTCACAGGGAATGTGGAAAGGCTGCAGGTCCCTCGTGTCCTCAGCCCAGGCTGCTGCACAGAAACACCAAGACAAACAAGGTTTGGAAAATGGTAACTGCTTGCACTTCATTTCTGCGTTGCCAAAAACCCTCCCAAGCTGGACTTCCACACGTCAGAGTATCACATATGAATTTTCCCCCCAGCTCTTTGGCGTGGACTGTGCTTTGATGTTTGCTTTACCGTGATGCAATTGTTGTTGTCTCCTGTTGCTACAATGAGCCATTTCCCATCCATGTCATCTCTAAAGGGGAAAGGACTGCATGGAAACACAACAAAGAGCACAGAACAAAGGAAAATCAGGGATTTTTCCAGAGGCCCATTTGATGTACAAGTATAAACAGGAAAAAGCTGCCTGAGGAGGTAAGAGGCAGGAACTGTACCAGCAGACAGCTGCGTGGTGAGCAGCACTTTGGGCTCCTGAATGGCAAATAAAGGAGAAACTCCAGTGCACACAGGGAGGAAAACACTTCACTGCCTTTAGTGGAATTTTGAAGTGTATTAAAATGCCTCACAAGGAAGGCTGAACTCTTCCCTTCGTGTATTTCTTGCAGCACCATGACCAGACACCACCAGCTCTTTCTGTTCCAACCCCAGAGAAGGCACCATCTCCAGACAGAAGAATAAACCCCATTATTTGCTGTGCTGAAGCCAGAGGAATCCTTCAGAACAGCACTCAGTACCTTGCATGCATAGCCAGGTTCTCAGAAGCCCAACATGGTGCACCTGAATCTAATTAAGCATTTGTTAAGAAATTTTCAAATGGGAATTTCTCAAAAATAAGCATTGGAACTCATGTTCCTGTGGTTGGTATTAACTGGTTGTGAGTCTGGACCACAGTGCTTTTACATTCTTCATTAGGTTTTCCTAAAGTGAGAGAGGCAAAGTTCAGATACTGTGTGGTATCTGAAGTACTAACATGAGCTAACAGCCTTGCTTCTGCCAGTGCAAGTTTTGAGGACACATTACCTTTCCTGTAATGGAGCTTGGGACAGAGGAGCCAATGTCCCTGCCCTGGCTGGGGTGTGGGGACAGGCAAGGCAGTGTTTGCCTCCCAAAGCACAGAGCAAAAGGCATGTGACAGAAAGGAGAAAAAATTGCCACTGAGGAGATAATACACAACTGCATAACAAATATCATGGAAGCACTCTCTCAAGAAGAGAGAAAATAAAGGTTTCAACTTTGGTTTTCCCTGCTATATTAACAATTCAGATCAGGCCTAGCTGACATTTATTTTGTGTGCAAATCCTGCATGAAGTGAGCAAGAAGTGATTTGGCATGTTCTCAATAACAGCTGTATTAGATGGAGAGGTCACAGTACACAGACAGGAACAAGGCCTCCAGATGTTAATACTGTAATTAGATTTGTGAACCATATTCAATAGGTAATATTAAATACCGTAAGGTGTGTATTCTGTAAGATATCGTTTACTACCTATATTTTTAGCAAGAGGAGATGGAGAGTTGGTGTGTGGAGTATGTTAGAATAGAACAGTGTTTTGATTCAGATACTATACAGTAAAATGGGAGTGTTTCAGGGGAGAGGCTGACAAGAATTCTCAAGTTTAGATAGATTGATTTCAGCTCATTTAGCAACCCAGTTTGATCTAATTGTCTTTTTATTGCTGAGAACATTCCTGAATTATGCAGAGAATTTGGGTTATGTGATTTAGTGTTGGATTAAAAAATGTCACAGCTTAACTTTCTTTAAAATAGTGTAGAACTTTGTTCACAGTCAACGAAGTTCATTATTTTTTTGTTCAAAGCCCAGCTGCAGGCCTGGAGCATTTCTCATAAATATCAGGAAGTACCCGAAGCCACAGTCAGGATTAAAGAGTTGATCTGAACCTTAGATCTCAGCTTTAAAGCTGTAATGTACAGTGAATTTGGTTTCATGGTAAAGGAAATGGTAATTGCTGAAGTATGTTTTCTTAAGTTGCAAAATCATTTTTGAAATGTTTTTGTGGAAACCTCTGCCAGTGCCGTGCACGAGAATGAGTGGCCTGGTGGCACTGGGGCTGGGCATGGCACAGGGCAGGCTGGTGGCACTGCCAGGGCACAGCCAGAGCACTGCCTGAGCCAGGGAATCCTCAGCTTTGTTATTCCCAGAGCTTCTGGAAGACGGCTCGGGTTCTGACAGGCACACACCCATGGCAAGGGCACGAATCAGGAGTGATACCCGAGTCACAAAAGGCAGAGGGGATTCCTCGGGGCAGCAGCAAAGTGTGAGCAGAAGCCCTTTGCTGCTGAGGTGTGGGCTGTGGGGCTGGGGAGGGTGGGAGAGCTCAGCTCAGCTCAGCCAGACACGTTCCTGCACGCCCTGTGCACCTGGTTACTGCCCCAGCCAAACCACACACCCTCTGCTCTGCTCCCATTATTTCAGCTGAGCATTTCATTGCACCAAGGCAACTGCTCTTGTATTTAGGAGGAAAATAAAATCCCAGCACTTGGTGCTCCCTGACCTTTTCCAGAGGAATTTGCCTTTGAGCCTCTACTTCTTCCAGCGTGGCTGAACTGACTCCTGTCCTGCTGCTCCATTCACCAGGGGATGCAGAGACAATTCAGTGCCCAAACAGACTGCTGTCCCCTGAAAACGCGGGGTACTCGTGCAGCAGGGGTAAGGTGCCGCTTCCCAGAGCAGCTGCTGAGAGGGGCAGGCAGAGGGGCTGTCACCTGCACAAGCAGAGACACCCGTGTGCTCAGGGCACAGCCCATCCCCGCTGCCTGTCAGGGCACTGGCTCTAGTTCAGGCTCCTGTGAATTCCCTGCTGCAGTGATACCATGCCAGGGTGAGCATTTAATGCCCTCCAGACCCACCCTCAGTTCTGTGCCATTCCAGACTGGTGGATGCTCTCAGATCCTGGCCAGCAGTTGTTGACTTTCTATGAGGGTTCATTGCTTTCAGAGACTTCACTGCAGTGTGTCCAAGACATTGCAAAGTTCCTGATTTCTCCCTCCCTCAAGTCTGTCAAGACTTGAAGTCACATTTGTCATCTGAACTGAGAACCAGGCTGATGCTGGAAGCTCCTGCTCAGCTTCTCTCTGTCCTTGAAGGTGCCTAATTTCAAATGCACGGAACTTTTTGGTTACAGATTTCCTCAGGCACTCCAAGTTACTCTTCTGCACTTCTCCAGCACAAAAACTGGCTTGACAAATCTCCTCAGGTTCTTTGCACCAGAGGCTGCTTAGGAGTCAGTGAGTCTCTCCAGGCTGGATGGATGTGGGCTGTGGGTACATCCAGGACAATGGGGCAAGCTGTGGGAAGGACCATAAAAAGATAGAGTAAGCAGGAATGAGTGGCAGCCAGAATAAGCTGCAGTCACAGTTAAAATATTTGCCCACTGACAAGCAAGTTTGGTATGGTCTCAAATTTAGCCTAAGCAAAAGATCCGTGGGCTACATGAATTGTTCCAATAGGGGCAGTCTGATCTCAGCTATTGCTCATCCTGGACATCTTTTGAGCAGGCAGTGCCTTATTTGCATGAATGGCTTGTGAGCTGAATGCACAGTGAGTCCAGTCAAGAAATCAGCAAGCAGGAGAGGAGAGGGGCTGTGAGCTCGGCTCTGCCTTTGAAAAATCTGCATGCCTGGGATGATCAAAAAGGATGGACAGCACTGTTTGAAGACAAGAGCTGCAGGGCATTCACTTGAGAGAGGGTTCAAGTGGAGTCCAAGTGGATGACAGTTGGCTCTTGAAGCCCTGAAGAAGGGCAGGAAATCATTTCTGAGAGTGGTGGCACAGCCCTGAGCCTTGTGCAGCCCCTGGTGCTGCTCTGCAGAGCTCCCTGGCAGTGCCAGCCTGGGTCCATCCAGGACTGGGATGGGGACAGAGGATGGGGACAAGATGTGAGGCTGGCCAGTCTGGGACTCCTCCTGAGTCTCATTTACTGTAGCACCCATCTTCATTCCACCCGGACCCTAAACTGGGTGTAAAGTTTGTGATACTTGGTTGGTTTCTACTGGAAGTGGGGACAGAAGAGCTGCACAGCAGCCAGACGTGCAGGACCGTGTCTGGGATCACTGGAAGCTCTGTAAGCAGCTCTGGCGGGTGCTGGGGATGCACAAACCCCTGCCCCAGCAGGACAGTTTTGCCATGAGTTATGTGCACACCCCGGCAGTGCTCGGCTCCCGGGGCGGGTCAGGAATG
>NW_005054362.1:533761-534889 GCF_000277835.1 Geospiza fortis
GCACTCAGAGCCCCGAGCTGCAGAGCATGGGTGATGCTGCCCTGTTTGGGACCCCGAACAAAATTGCCCTGACCAAAAAAACCCCACAGACACAGATGAAATTCCGTTTTTCCTTTCTCCTTCATCCCGCGAGGGGCCTTGCTGGGCTGTGGCTTTTGGGGCAGAGCTTCCCTGGCGCTCCCTGGCAGTCCAGCCTGGAGCTGTTGGTTTCCTCAGAGCTGTTTGCCAGGTTCATTTTGATGGCTGTGTTGCTATTGCCGGTTTCACTGCAGCCTGGACAAATGCTGATGCTGTGTCTGATTGAGGAGATGCACAGGTTAGGGCAGATGCAATGTCTGTTTGTCACAAAGGGCCTGCCCTGTGTTTTTGGAAGCAGACAAGGAATAAGACATGTCACATTTCAGCCAAATAAAAAAATGCAAGCAGGGCATTAGTCCAACGCCTCTGGATTGTGCATTTCAAAATTTGCACCCAGTGGGTGGGGCAAAAATAAATCAGGGCCTCCTATAGTGAAAATGCATTTGGGATTCAAGCATCTAAAACATGACCCTACCTCTGCTCCCGGGATTGTCAGCTGCCTCAGGGGTCATCTGATATACACCTCCTTTTCTCACTTCTGAGGATTTTTAGCTTGGAGTGTGTTTGAAAACACTTCAGAAAAAGGGTGGAAAACACAGAGTGCCTGCTTTGAAATACACTCCTTTGTTAAATTCCTTTCCCAAGGGTAAAGAGACTCTCAAACACCTGAGGGCAACAAATGACTCTATTCAGACCTCTCACAAATGACCTAATAAACTCCCAAAGGGTTACAATAGCTGATTTGTCATCATTTCTTGTCAGCTATTTATAGCATCAATGTCAATTGAAGCAAAACAATAAATACCTGGGTTATTTTCTTTATTTTGAACATTCTTTAAAGACCAAATGGTGCTTTACTATTTTAAACCTCCAATAATTAATTTTGCAATAGAGTTTAAATCATTCTCACATTTTTTATGTTGTGTTCAAGTTTGTATTTGCTTACATGCAGAACATCTGTCACCTTTTCACTTGCTTCCCTTGGAATATTTGTCAGTGGATACTGACTTAAAAAATTCTGGTTTGTTTAACTTCTAAAATGTCATGGCA
>NW_005054362.1:534949-547920 GCF_000277835.1 Geospiza fortis
ATGGTGGTGAAGATCCTGGCGTCAGGAACAGTAATCTAAGGTGTAACAACTGCATTTTATTTAAAACCTGTTCTGGCCTGGATTCTGAGCCGTGCTGCCACCCTGGCACGTACCAGATACACTGAATATCGGAATGCATTTCAGATACACTGAATATTGGAATGCATTTCAGATACACTGAATATTGGAATGCACTTCTGCTCTCAAGCAGAGGATGTGCCTGGCTGCACTGGCACGGACTGGGATGGGCAGATCCCACCTGGAGGAGCTTGGCACCAGCGGCGGTGTGGACAAAGCTTCTGGAGCGTCCCATGCCTGGGCACAGCTCAGTGACCCTCAGGGCTCCCGGGGCTCTCCCGTGCTGAGGTTCCTTTGCTCAGTGTCAGTTCCCAGCTCTCTGCTGAGCTGGCCCCAGACCCGGTCTGTGTGCCCCATCAATGGGAGTAGGACACACACAAATACAGGATATTCTTCTCCTGTGTAAGTACTGGTGTGGATGGCCACATTCTGCAGGTGCTGGTTTCTTCCCATCAACAACAGATTCTACAAAACTATCATCAAAGTTCGTGCCTGCTTTAGATGGGCAGGGCTCAGACAGTCGTTCTGCCTGTCTGTAGATGTGACAATTTCCTGCGGAGTGCCCATGCTCCAGGAGGGAGGCTTGCCTTTGGCAAGGGGAGATGTGTCACTCACCAAGGTCTGGGACAGCCCTTCATGGAGCACTGGGGCTCCTGTGCCCACAGTGGGGCTGGGAGAGCCCAGAACTCCTCCCTGGTGAGCTCAGAGGACACAGATCTGGGCTACAACTCAGGCACACAAAATTACCTGCTGTTTATTTTTGTTCTGCACAAGGACAACCCCCTTTCACTGGTCCCGAGGCATCATCTCGGTGGGGATGGAATAACAGCACCCACATATCACAAACAGGCACAGGCAGCCAAGGCCAGGTAACAGGTTTGTAAAAGTCTGCTCAGAGCTGGCTCAGACTTGGCGTTCCAAGTGCTGGCAGCAGCCATGGTAAAAGTTATGAAATCCGGCTAATATAGACCCAGCCCAACGTCCTCTACAGCTCTGCTAATGAATAAAGGGTGAACAACTGCCCAGTCAGACCCAGGAGAGCAGAAACACAGGAGGTGCCATACTATGGCCATGATGACAAAGCTCTCCAGGTCCCAGTTTAGGTATTTAAATGATGTTTGCCGTGAACAATGGCTGGAGCAGACAGACAGACAGACAGACATATGGTCAGTAGGGCCGGCGCTGCTGTCCGGGGTGACCCGGCCTTGGGACACAAGGAACCTCTTCATGGGGGAGAGGGAAAAAATAAAATAAAAAGAGAAACAGCTTGGTGGAAAGGAGGGAAAGGCGGTGGAAAGCAGAGCCGAGCGCTCGCTCCCCTGCCGGGGCGCTGATGAATAATCCGCACGCTCAAGCTGCGCCCCGCTCCCATCCCGCACCAACGCTAATCAACCCGCGTGAACATCCATTTCAAACGCAAATGAGGGGGGCCTTTCAAAGAGACCCGGCCAGCCCAGGGAGGGGGAGTTCAAAGCTCCAAATGCTCCTTTCTTTCTCTCTCTCTCTCTCTCTTTTTTTTTTCCTCCTCTAAAGAAGACAGAAATATGGTTGGTTATTATCTAAGTTATTGCTACAAAGAATTTTGAAATTAAAAGATAAGCTTTCAGAGGAAGCTCAGTAATTTTCATAAAGAAGGACTTAAAACAGATGTGCCCTCTTTAATCGGGGTGTGCTTGAAAAAATATAAATGCATTTTTAACATAGCAGGGGGAAAAATCATATGGTTACACATTTGTCTCCTAGGCAAAAATAATTTTAGAAAAGGTCTCTGTGCATTAAGTATCTTACAAATAGCCACCACTGTAACTTCTTATCTAGCAAAAACTCAGCTGATTGATCAGTTAGTGTTTAAAAAGCAGAAAAATATCTTACGTTGCTTCCTCTTTTTTTTTCTCTCATTTTTTTTCACTGTGCTTTTTTCCTATTCGTATAACACTAAAGTGAATTAACATCTCCACCAGGGTCAATATATGGCTGTTAGTAAACCCCTAGAATTTACTGAGTTAGAGATCACCATTCTTTTCAGTTAAATTTTTTAGTATAATTTCTATGTCCATGCCTGGGACACCAACCCCTCATTCCCATGGGACCCCAGCCCGTCATTCCCAGGGACCCCAGGAGTTCACAGGAGCCTGACAAGGGGCAGGATGGTGAAACACCTTTCCAACACAGGTGAGGCACAAATGGCTGCTGGGTTTTCCTTTGGCAAACACAAATCAGAGCCTGGGTATGCTCCCAACAACCTTTGCAGGTGACTTTTACCATTTTTTCCTCCTTTTTGGCAAGCTGCTGAATTTTTTTAGTCGGTTGCTGCGGCAAATGTCTACTGTGGTGGCTGGGAACCACAGAGGTCCTCTTCCCATGGGGCTTCCTTCTGATTCCATGGATGGGGGAGCAAAAGGCAAGGCCCACTCACAGCTGGGTGGAAAGTCTGCTCCTCCTTATTTTGTATGAAGATAAATCCTTGCAGTCAGATTCATGCATTTAGGAGTGCAGTGACACGGGCTGAGATGTTATTTTGCTGTGCACAGCTATGGCATGAAACCTGACCCTGCAAACCTGAGGGCTGTAAATATGCCATGGATTTTGAAGGGAGCTGTCTGGTTGTGAGGAATGTGGTCCTTCCATTACCAGTTATGTCAGCTGACAGCTGGACTCACAACTCAGCCCCAGAACAATAAAACAGCGCCTAATTATTAGAGGGAGTCAGGCACAGAGGGACACCTGCTTTGACATTTGCCCATTTATGACTTAAATATTATGGCTCTCCAGCAGCAGGAGACATAAAAAGCACTTATTATCCAGTTTTCCTTTTGTATAAGCAAAATAATATTCTTGATACACGCTACAGCTCTTCTAATGAAAGAGGCACAGGATATAAATTTGCTGAAGAAAAATGAGATGCCAGATGCAAATGTTTCTGTCTGTAGCACGCAGAAATCACGAGGCTTGAGGTGAGTGTAGCCTCAAGATCTGCATTCATTGCTCTGAGAACATGAATATTTCGGTTTGGAATTCTTACTTGAATTTCATAGCAGCAGAGTCTCAGTATAAAATCAAGGTGAAGTTCCTGCTCCTGTGTTCACAGCCCATTTTCCAGGCCGAGTGCTGACCGCTAATCTCTGCACTAACACTTCACGTGTTTACACAACCCCAGCTCTGCCCACAAGTCATGTGTGGATCACAAACCCAGCTCCTTTATGTCCCACATTAGAGCTCATTCATGGCCAGTAGCCTAAGAGGGATCCAGATAAAAATCCTGGAAATAACAGCAGGAGTTGGCCATGGTCACCTTTGGGTGTGCCAGGCAAAGAGGGGACACTCTGAGTGCCCACAAATGGGCTCTTGGCACTCCTCAACCCCTGGTTCTCTGCCCTGGTTGCAGCTCCCTACGTTCTATCCCTCCTCAATAATAAAACATTAAAATGCTTTGAAATTATGAGAAGTGCAAAGTCAGGGTTTTTTTGTTTTGTTTTGTTTTAGATTCAGGAGCCCCCCAGGCGGTTCTTTGAGCTTTACCCAATATTCCAGTGCACACCCTGCCTTGCTGCTGGAGTTCTGCTGCTCCATCAGTGCCCTCAGAGGGGCTCTCACTGGATGTAAATAAAACTGAACAGGAGCCACAGCTGGGCTCAGGAACCTGCAGGGCTGCAGTCACTGATGTGCCTGCCCAGTCAGAATTGCAGCGATGTATTGGGATCATTTCAGTTACACAGATCTCTCAGGTACAGGCAGGAATTTACTACAGCCCTGCCCTTGCAGCCCACTGCAATATTTACTTTCTGCACTTCTGGAAAAAAGGCCAAGTCTCACTTGCCATACTGCCAGGGGATGACTCTCTGAGTCAGAAACTGGAACAGCATTTGGGCCAAAATCCAACGTACTTCAAAACAATCTGCTGTTATTGGTGTACCTGTCAAAGGTCTTTGCAATTCTTTTCACTGAAAATTATTCTGGCTTCTTCAGCTTCATCACAAGTTAATCCTATAATAGGACAACAGTCATTAAAATTAAGAAAATATTAGTTACACAGAAGCCATAATTAAAACCAGTCCTTGATGTTATAAGAGCTGAACACCATTTTAAAGATATAATTGATACCATGATGATTCATTCAATTTATGCAGAGATTTTGCTAAATCTTTTAAACATTTTACATTTTCCTTTCAGGGAACAGATCATTAGAGTGGAGGGATTTCTGCAGTTTAGATTACACACATTTTATGGTCAACTTCATTTCAAGTTCTATTATGCAGCATAGTAAATGTCTCTTGATTCTGTTTATGCAGTGGTTGGGGTTGACATGAGCTGTAAGTTCTGCAGTGCCATGGATTTCCTCCACACAACAATAGTCTGCTACTTGGATGTCCTACATTTGTGAAATAAATCTGTGCATTTCAGTCTATTTGGGTCCCAGTCAGTGCAGTATTTGTAGTGTTAGCATTTTGATCTGTCATATCAGTTGTAAGAGAAAACAAGGATGAAGTCTCCTTCATGATTTGCTTTTAAAACATAATTGATTTCTACAGCCAAGTGCATTAATCATGGTTGGTTACTTAATAGAAGTTTCAGATTTGTGAAGTACTTTTTGAAGTGAGTGTTACCCCCGTGTTTTCCTTAAGAATGATTCTTTGCAGCCAGGCTGGATGGGGCTACCAAAGCAGTGGGGTTTTATCCTCAAGCTAGAGAGAAGTGGGTCAGCTGGGCTCTTGATTTCTGCAGCATGCCTGCCATGCAGTCCCCGGAGAGCCCCAGTCAGATCCCAGCTCCCAGCTCTCACAGCAATGAATACATTCCTTGAGGGCTGCTCACACTGGGTATTTTACAATACCTCTGCACACCAGCACGTCCTTTGGCATTTTACCCTTGCACAAATGATGCCACTGTCAAATCCTAGTTCAGGCAGAGAAAAAGTAATTCCTTATTTTTTGTATTTCAGCTCTCAAGGAGGACTCCTGCTCCTGAATCCAGGCTCGTCCTTTCCCCTTGCTGACTGCACTGGAGATGTCACTGCTTCTGTGCTCCTCACTCCTGCCCCAGAGGGAAAACTCTCTCCTGGGTTGGGATGTAGCTGCAGAGAGGAAGTATGAACTGAAGGAACTGAGGAAAGGAATGGCAGCTTCATTTTAGTTGGATAAAAGGCTGAGACATACCTCTCTCTCACATCAAGCAGAGATTAAACAGAAGAGGCAACACGAAATAGGGATGAAATAATTTTTCACAGAGTGCTCTCTCAGCATAAAGGAATTTAGAGGAAATGATGTCTGTAGGATGCCATGGAACAGTGGCAGAGCTGTGCAGCAGTGGCAGAAGAAAAGCAGTGGTGGCTTCAGAGGAAGTTTTGGGGTACATGGCCTGAGTGGAAACAGCCTCTGCTTGATTTGAAAATCCTGATGGGCTCAGCCTCAGATTTCACAAACCCCTTCATGAGAAGATAGACTTTGTACTCAGAGAAAAGCTCACAGAGCTGTAGTGAGGAGATACTTGCAGTGTTTTTCCTTGAGCTGTTTCCTCCCCACAGTTGTGGTGCTCTGAGCAGCGCTGCGGCCCAGGGCCAGCTGGGACAGGTGATCTGCAGGTGCCCTGCAGGTGTCCCCAGGGCAGCCCAGCCCACCGAGGGCTCCTCCCGGGACATGCTCCCTCCTCTGAGACACAGAACGGCCCGCAAGAGAGGCCTTGGGATAACACAGTGATGGCCACATCCCTGCAGGCCCATCGGTGTGAAAAGTGGAATCATTGCCACTGCAGGCCCATCGGTGTGAAAAGTGGAATCATTGCCACTGCAGGCTGATCCGTGTGAAAAGTGGAATCATTGCCACTGCAGGCCCGTCGGTGTGAAAAGTGGAATCATCGCCTTTTTCACTTCACAGTGATGGCCACATCCCTGCAGGCCCATCAGTGTGAAAAGTGGAATCATTGCCACTGCAGGCTGATCGGTGTGCTGAAGATCTGCAGCTGGGGAGGGGGACAGGTCTGCAACGTTATCAGCCTCAGCTCTCTGTCCAGCAAGGAAATGATTTGCTACTTAGAAATGCATTTTGATCTCCTGCATCAATATTAATTTTTTTCAAGGAAACAAAACTCACTCCACAAGCTTATAAACACGGGTAGGAATGATGATCATTTCCAAAAACGTGCTTGTATTGCCGATTTTCCGAGACCTGGGTCCCCTAGTGCCAAAAACGTGCACTGCTGAGTGCCTGTGGCCCTGATGCTTTATGTATGAGAAGGTAATGGATTGTGCTTCTAAAAGCAAAAACGGGAACAATATTAAATTATTCTCCCTCTTAATTAAAAGCATAATTATTAAAGGAACAACTAGATTGAGAATCCAGATTGTGTGAGAAGAAAAGTTGCCCATGTTGTGTGTGCTCTCCTCTCCTGGCTGAGCAGCTCTGCTGCTGCCCTGCAACCTGGGCCAGGTTACAGCAATAATTGCAGCCCCCCAGGAGCCCAGCTCAGAAATTTTTGTATGTTCTCAGGAGACAAAGATGAGTGATCATCAAAGGCAGAGGAACACAGCATGACTGTCATAAGCCTGAAGTTACAACTTAGACATGCAATAGAAAATATCACTGGTACCTCTCCAGTGCATAGCCTGTAGTAATTAAAAACTTGATCCCTGCTGTTTTATCATCTCATTAGCAATGGGGGCACAAGACTTTTATCCTTGTTTGTCAGGAATCAAACATACCAGAGGAACTCTGATTATAAATTGATGAAAGTAAAGTTAAACTTTTAAATAAGAGCAGTTTCAGTTCACAATGTTTTGAAAGCTGATGAAAGAGATCTCATTTTAGTCAAAAATAATACCCAGGTCCAGCACAGACAGTAGAGGTCAGTGCTGGGAATAGGACGTGCAAGGGCATTTGGAAAGGGCATGCACTTGTAAAATGGACTGGGTGAGAAGTTTTGATACAAAGGTTTGAAACTTGTGAGGAATTTTAACTCTTCAAGCATTTCACAAAGCTCAGGCCTGTGCCAGACTTCTTTGCACAGAGCTCCTGGGCAGAGGGTGCCAGTGAGTGCAGTGCTGGTGTGTTCGTGTGTGTGACAAACTCCATTTGAGCAGTGCTGGTGTGTTCCTGTCCTGACAAACTCCATTTGAGCAGTGCTGGTGTGTTCCTGTCTGCAATAAACTCCATTTGAGCAGTGCTGGTGTGTTCCTGTGTGTGATAAACTCCATTTGAGCAGTGCTGGTGTGTTCCTGTCCTGACAAACTCCATTTGAGCAGTGCTGGTGTGTTCCTGTCTGTAGTAAACTCCATTTGAGCAGCGCTGGTGTGTTCCTGTGTGTGACAAACTCCATTTGAGCAGCAGCAGTGCTGCCTTCCCTCCCACACGTTGCCAACAACCTGCTCAGCATTTGTTTCAACCCTGCAGGGTTCTGGTGTAATTGAAAGCCTCTTGGAATCAATGCAGAAGATCCTGGTTGGGTTGGAATCAGTCCCTTTAAGGAGAATTCTTCAGGTAGCTCCACCATGGCTCTGTGTTTTCAGAAATATTGTCACTTTATTGCATTTTAATGAATTCCTGACCTGAGCAGTGCCCAGCATTGAACTGGGCAGAGGCAAATTTGGTGGGAGAGGACTGACAGTATCATTCTTTTCTTTTGTTTGATACCATCTGAAATCACATTTTCCCCCCTTTTTTCTCCCATGAATCTCTGTTTCTCCTTCCCTTTCTTCTTCTTCTTAAGATCTGTGCCTCTGCTGTCGGAGGTCTAGCAGGGGAACGTGTCTGAGGCACTGTGCTGATTTTATTAACAAGTTCTTTATCCCAATGAAAAAGCTGGACCTGGGTCTTTTCATACTGAGGAGGAAGCCACCCTTGATGTTCTGGGTCATTATAAGGAAGGCTAGCATTCATTATTTCAGAGCAATGGTGAATCAAAAGTAAAGAATCTGAATAATTTTTTCTTTCAGCCTGGCAAAAGACAGGTCCTTTAAGCCAAGAAGACTAATCAAGAACTCAAGGACTTTTTTCAAGTGTAAAAGGCAAGCAGTGAGAAACAAAGCAGAAATGATGATACAGTAACTCATTATTTCACTGTGATTACTTCATGAGCAATAAAGATATCAGATCCAGCAGAATTCATTATGTCTGAGCAAATGATCCATCAAAGACAGAAGAGAGTTACATGCTGAACCAGCTTCTCTCACAGAAAATTGCATCTTTAAAATATTGTTTTTACAGCAGATAAGTGAGATGGTTCCTTAAACAATCTCTCAGGAGTGTAAAAACTCAAGACTTATTCCAAATGAAAAATAAAGACCTAGATAGACAACTTTCTGTAAAGTTGCAATGAAGGATTTATTTTTCAAGATGGAAAAAATATACTTTAAATTTTGACCACTTAATTAAATTGAAATCGATCTAACAGAAAAGTGACAGAAGGGAAATCTATTTCAGAACTGACCAAAATTGACTTCTTGAAGTCATTGTCACCATGCAAACTGTGCAGGCAGGAACTTAATGGGACTCCATGAAGAAACACGGAGATAGCTCCTAAAGGCAGGCACTGCTGAGCCCTCCAGGGACAGCTTTCCAGGAGGATTGCTCCCAGAGTTGTTCTTCTCCTTTCACTACCCTACAAGTGGTCCAGATTAAGGCTTGAGTGCTTCCTGCAAATATGGAATGCCTGCAAAAATAAAACACATCTTAAACAGGGTGAGGACTGGGTCAATCTATCTGCTGCAGCTGCTGGAGCTGAGCAGAGCTAGAACAAAGTCTGGAGTACAGATCTCTTTCTATAAACAAACTCTAAACATTGTCACAGAGAAACTGAAGAAGTCTCTTAAAATCATACATGTACCAGCAACATATAAATCAGGCCTACCACGTAGCAAGTAAAACAAATGCTATTATTACCTTTTATTTTCTTTTTTTGGCACTGCTGTTATTTAAAGTATGTGTCTTTCTTCTGAGATGAGGAGAAACCCTTCATTCCCAGGCACAGAGGAGAATTTCAGAGATAAATATGTTTCTGACTCACCCAAATCAAAGCTGACCCTGTGGTTGAAGCTGGTGATAAAAAACTGGAAAAAAAAGAAAAAAGAAAGTAAAAGAAAACTGTTCCCCTTCTCTATAAGCGGAAAAGAAACTTCAGCAGAGATAGTGTAAGGAAGGAAAGCAAGATTGCTCACCCCTGACCAGCTCCTTTAGGATTTATCATTAATAGAACATTTAACAGGCAGCTGTCTCAAGCTGAACCAGCCATTCCCCTCCTGCAAAGTCTTTTTGCTCTGCCAAGCTTAAACCCCTTCTTTTCCAGATAGACATTGCCCAAGGCGAGGCATGCATTCAGTGACAGGCGCAGGGATGCAGCCAGGCTGGAGAGGGGATGCTGAAACCCCCCTGGCCAAGGGCTGATCCCGGGGCCTGGTGCTGCAGCTGTGCCTGTGCCAGGGCTGCCAGGGCAAAGGCAGAATGAACCCTGCTGGTGGGACTGCACAAGCCCCACGTCCAGGCAGGACACCCAGGGGACGTTCTTGTCCTGCAGCCCTGCTCAGGTTCTGGCACAGACTCTGCTGGAGAATTTCTTCCCTGTCCTGTCCAACTGGGAACTCCACCAGAAAGTTTGAGATGGAGCAAATTAATTTTTCAGGGCAGGAATTCCTTTTGTTGTGTAGGAGCCATTCCACCTGAGACAGATGCAGTTCACACAGCTGCTCAAATGGAATAATTGCATTTTGGATTGTTTGCATTGGTTGCCACTATTTATTACACACACAGAGGAACACATTGGAAGAAAGTAATTCAGGTTGAACTGAGGCACTTAAAAACAAGAAAATGCCAGGAGCTGTGCTGCTGGCGGAGCAGCATTAGCTTCCTGCTGTTCACACCTTATGGCAGAGTTAAAATTACATAACTGCATTTTGTCCAGAGAAGCCAGGCCTCCCCCAGTGGTTCAGGGCCTCCCTGTATCTCCAGTGTTCCTCCCACTTCATGGACCCCTCTGACAGGTTTGGGACAGGATTGTTCCTTCCCTAACGGACACTCCTGCAGCACTTATTCTAAACTCACAGCTCTCACTTTCAGACAAATAACAGCACTGTTGCCACTTTGCCAGAATGTTTGTGATCCTTCACCTCAGTGCCAGAGATGACTGAAGCAGTAGGCTGAGGTCACACACATCAGGACAAACAGACACAGCCTGGCAGGACTGTGAGCAGCTGAAAGGTGGCTCATAATAGGAGGCATTGGGCAACCTGCCTTGCCAGCAGTGCAGCTGGCTCCATTTGCTGTTCTGTCAGGAAACGTGTGCTTCCTCTTGAAAAACACCCAAAAGGGATAATGGCCATGCCCTTTCCTCCTGCCCCAGAAATTTATGGACTAGCTCAGACAAATAAAAGCCATCGTTTATTAGAAGTCAGGGGGACATTATCCATCACAGCAACAGTGTAATAGACTTCTCCTGAGAAGGGTTTTGAAGGAGGAATTTAAGACATCTGTCATATCTGGCACATGCAGGAATGTATCTACACCTTATGCAAACACTTCTGGATTACATGGAAATTTTGTGATGAATGTTGAATGTGGCCCAGAGGGAATAGTTGGCAGAGATAATGGATAGAAGCATGACAGGGAGATGTTGGGTGAAATACACTTTGGGGAATGTAGCCAAATTTATTTGCAGTTGTTCTGCCTGATGTAAGAAGAAAAAAACCTTCCCAGGGACAAATGGGATATATCTGTTTTATTTGGTAATACGGATTGGAAAGGGCAGATCCAGGAGTGCTGCCTTAGGGGACTGAATGACAACGGATCAAATGAAGCAGATACTTCCAATTACCCTGTGTTTGCACAGTTTGCATTTTAAAATACCTGCTCCTTTTAGATGCACTGAACATTTCCCTCATAAAATTCTCAGCTGGAACTTTCTCACAGCCAGGACAGGGAGAGCAGGTGGCAGGACCTGGACCCCACCTTGCATGGTCACAGCTGCATTTCCTCCCTCTGCCCCTGAGGGACAAGGCTGGAGCTGTGTGTGATGGGCCCTGAGCTGTTTCTGTCTCTGAAAAGGGAGGGAATCCCTCTCAGGCAATGTGTTCTGCCTGTGCCACACCTGAGCAGGGTTTGCAGAGCTGCACTGAGCTCCCAGCCCATCCCCAACCCGTGCCAGGCCCTCCCAGCCCATCCCCAACCCGGGCCAGTCCCTCCCAGCCCATCCCCAACCTGTGCCAGTCCCTCTCAGCCCATCCCCAACCCGTGCTAGGCACCCCTCAGCCCATCCCCAACCTGTGCCAGTCCCTCTCAGCCCATCCCCAACCCGTGCTAGGCACCCCTCAGCCCATCCCCAACCTGTGCCAGTCCCTCTCAGCCCATCCCCAACCCGTGCTAGGCACCCCTCAGCCCATCCCCAACCTGTGCCAGTCCCTCTCAGCCCATCCCCAACCCGTGCTAGGCACCCCTCAGCCCATCCCCAACCTGTGCCAGTCCCTCTCAGCCCATCCCCAACCCGTGCTAGGCACCCCTCAGCCCATCCCCAACCTGTGCCAGTCCCTCTCAGCCCATCCCCAACCCGTGCTAGGCACCCCTCAGCCCATCCCCAACCTGTGCCAGTCCCTCTCAGCCCATCCCCAACCCGTGCTAGGCACCCCTCAGCCCATCCCCAACCTGTGCCAGTCCCTCTCAGCCCATCCCCAACCCGTGCTAGGCACCCCTCAGCCCATCCCCAACCTGTGCCAGTCCCTCTCAGCCCATCCCCAACCCGTGCTAGGCACCCCTCAGCCCATCCCCAACCTGTGCCAGTCCCTCTCAGCCCATCCCCAACCCGTGCTAGGCACCCCTCAGCCCATCCCCAACCCGTGCCAGGCACCTGCTGTGCCCTGCCTGCTCCTGGCTGCTCTGTGCCAGGCAGGGCACAGCCTGCAGCTCACACAGACCTAACCACAGAGCACCACAGAACTGTCACTCAGCAGCAATCAGCTCTGTTTGCAATCACACAGACCTCGGCGCTGGGGAGGAATGGAAACGGAGCCGCAGGGCCAGGTGAGGGACTTTGTGGCTTATGGGGGATCTGTCACTGCTCTTGGGATGCATAAAGTCCATATTTCACCAGAGCTACTGCTGTGGCACCTGGGGAAAGTCGGGATTTGTATCTGAGCTGAAAGCACAGAGCAAACAGGAGCAGTGGTACAGACTTCAGCCCTCGTGCAGAGACTGACATGATTTTTTGGGCAGCTTTTGCATGTCTGAAAATTGACATATTACTGGTAGCAGCACAAAAGGCCCCCTCTTTCAATAGCTGTTCCTCAGCAATCAGTGTCCAACCCTTAATGTTTTCTTTTGTTGAAAAAAAATCAGAAAAACTAAAATAAACCACAATCTGGTTCAGTGCCAACAATATTAACCAGCTTCTTTTAGAGCCTTTGAAGTTAGCAGGGGGCATCCAATCTTGTGGTGCAAGTAAAGAATGATACTTTAAGCGATTCCTTTTCATCCCTTTAACTTAATGAAAGATTAATAGCCTTGTTATTTTTGTTTCTGCTTTATTTTTATATTCGGGGAGGGAGGAGAATTTTTGGCACTTGTTGAAACTGAAATGTTGCCTATAATGATTTTATGGATCAGTGAAGCACTGAGTTGTTTGGGTGTTGGGTCTTTTCCCCGTCTGTGAATCCTGTTTAACAATGCAAGGCACAAACAAAGGTACGTACTGTAAGTTCAGACAAATAGCCATGCATTTACTTTTGGGAAGCAGGAGGAAGAGGGTGGAAGGAAGCTTTTGGAGTGCACAGACCTAAAAGAAAAAGCAAGTGGGGGCTTAGCAAATCTTTTCAGTCAGAGAGCTGCGGATTAGTTATAAAAATGTAATCCAGTTCCTAGTGAAGAAAGCAGCTTTCTGTCTGCTGGCTGTGCACATACAATGTAGGCTTTAGAACCACCCTT
>NW_005054362.1:547931-551455 GCF_000277835.1 Geospiza fortis
AGGTCCAGAAGGGCAGTATTCCTGCCTTGCCGTCCCCATTCAGGGTGAAGGACATAGGTAGCTTGCATTTTCTGTTTCTGTTTCATTGCATGTCCCTTCTGGGGACAGCAGGGCTCCCAGATGCCTCCCAAAATTGCAATTGCAGCCATTTGTTCCCTCTGCTCCTGTTTCCTGGTTTTGGGCTGCACGGGGCAGTTCTGGGCAGTAGCAGGTGTGCAGCTCCAGGTGAGACACGAGGGGAGCTCGGGGATATTGTGGGACCTGCAGGAGTTTCCTTTGGCCAGCTGAGGAGCTGGCCAGACACATCCCTGAGCCTGCTCAGCGTCAGAAGTGGAAGTGCGCCTGCTGGTTTTGGTGTTGGAGCTCAGATTCTCATGATGGGGAGGATGAATCCAATGAGGACCATGACAATTGAAAATAATAATAATAATAATAATAATAATAATAATAATAATGCTCTGAATAAAGCTATTCTACTCACCATGTGCAGTGTGGTTTATAATTTCAGATCCCTCTGCACTCAATAAACCTAGGGCAGAGTGTGCATTTTCACTACAGCTTCAGCGAACAAGAAGAATATGTATTTTCACTTTCATTTTACAAAAGCAAGGTCATTGGTGTTTCACCACCAGGGCTGAGGCAGATTTGCCCTGAGGACACCTTTACCATTATATATATATGTACATACATATACACACACATACATGCACGTGCACATATATAAAATATAAATCATAGCCATATCATTATAGTATATATATGCTTATGACATATTCAATGACTGCATTCAATAAATTACCCTCTCAGAATCACCCAGAGCTTGGTGAGAGAGCCAGAACCCTGTTCCAGATTTCTCATCTCCATAACCAGGATTTTATCCATTTATCCAGCATAAAGTCTCAGAATTTCACATTAGCATTACAGGTAATGAGATCCCTGCATTTACAGCATTCCTACATTTTTGGTGATCAGCTTTTCCTCAGATTTTTGGTGTAACCTCACACTGAATTTTGCACCTGGTGCCCACTTTAGTCCCCCCTGGCAGCCCGGGGTGGCAGTGCCAGCCCCTCCTGACACAGAGCCTCTGACAGCAGAGCCTGACACACTTCACAAGTTGTCTTCATCAGAATTCAGAGGCAAGATGGTCCCAAAGTACGGAATAAAACACATCACTGCTCTTGATAACTCGTCTGTTTCAAATGAGAAATCACAGTAGTGTAATGCTGGAAAAATTAGACAGAATTTTTCTGCTATTATACCAAACAGCCTGCTTAATAAATGGGTAATGAAAAAGAATAATTTATTACAGCTTGTGAATTTTGACAGTTCTAAAAAGATGTTCTTAGAGTTTCCCCAAAGGGAGAAGAAGAATGTTTCTTCCTTAACACACTGGCGTTAGATGTAATTTCTCTGTCTGTAGAATTTTGCTCCTGCCTGGTAGAAGGGATTAGATTTTTTTCTTACATCATAACCTATTTTAAGCAATTATAATCTATGGGTAATAAATCATTTTCATTCACCTCTCATGGGGAGAGAAAAGATGTGAGAAAGCGTTCTGGAGTTTTAATTTATATCAATGTTTGCATTACTATTAAATGAATTAAATGGGTTCTACAAGTGTTCTCTCATAGATCTGCAATAAATTATGGAGAATCTCAACCTAAGTCATTTAATTGTCTCTTTCCCCAGCTTTTTGTTTTGTTTTGTTAATTTTTAGCTGGCTAGCACAAACAGTTACAGAACACACTGCAGAGCACTGAAGACTCCTGGGCATTGCAATGTAGGACACAAGTTCCCTCCCTGCAGGCACAGCCCGGCCCCTGGAGCTGCAGGAGCTGCAGAGGAGCCCTGCAAGCTCGGAGCCCTTCCCAGAGACCCCTCCTGGGAGGAAACACCGAAGTTCCTTTAGCCCTGCCAAGGGAACTGGGGCTTTTCACCCACGGCTCGTTCCCACCTTGTCCTCTGGCAGCACGGTGTAATTGTTATGGTGGGAGAAGTTTGAAATGGCAAGAGGGAAGAACTAAATTAACCAGTCTAAACATGTGAAGGCAGAGCTGGGGCAAAACATACATTAATGGGAATAAATATTTGGGTTTATGTTCCACATTTCTTTGAAGGAACCTGGAGAAGCATCCCCAGCCACGACTGCAAGCCCTGTAACAGTGCCAGCCAGAATTTAGCGCTGCATTCAGTTTGCGACCATTACTTGTACAGAACCTGAATGTAAAAGTGCTATCACAACAGTAAGGAAGACCTACACAAAATTTCCCAAGCTCGGAATGATTTTCAGAGATGCAGCTGGCACACTGGGATTTACCAGACGTACCTGAGCAAAGCCTGGGCACAGAGGAGCACCCTGCTGGCCTCTGCCCCTTCAGCCCACAGCCCCTCCCTGGCTCTGGGTCTCCTTCAGCTTCTGCTCTTGTGCTGGCGCTCTGAGGGGCACTGCAGGAGACACGGGAATTTTTAAATAAGCCATAGGAGCAAAAGATCCCAGAAAAAACAGTGACAGGAAGGACCTAAGGACAGGGCTCTGTAGCGCTGAATCAGGAGCAGCTGATCCACAGCCAGGCAAGCTCTGGATCCCCACCAGCGCTCTCCATAATGCAATTCCATCCTGAGCTAGTCCTTCTGCAGAGACTCTGCCCCCAGAGCATCTGCACACTTTGATTTGGATCCAGGGAATTGCTGAACAGCTGGGAAATGTGGAAAGCTGAATGGGAATTCTGTGTTACGTAATTTTCTTCTCTTCCTGAGTGGGGGAGTCGGGCACAGGATGGGGCAGTGGCCCCAGACTGGGGCAGGGGAGCACCTCCAGATCTCCGTGCTCATTTTCAGGTCTTGCCTGCAGCAGGAGGATCCAGGAAGAGGAGAAACCACAGCTCTTCATTTGCTTGTCCCTGGCATTGATAGGAAAATCCTGCGCTCTGCATTCTGTACTCTGTCCTGCTGCATACATTTCTGGCATGTGTCTGCAATTAGCACTAATTATGTATTCAAAGGAAGAGTAAGGATGTTCCTGTTTTTCTAGAGGGGGTGAAAATCATGTTTCTCTGAGCTTAGCTTTAATATCTCTGCATCCTCCTTCTCTATTTCAAAAGCAAAGCTGATGCCACGAGGCACTGCAGGAATTTGGAAAATATGCTTTGCTTTTGAAACAGAAGCTTCAAATCCACTTTAAATCCCATATAAAAGTTAGCCCAAGAAAGTCAATGAATGGATCATGATCAAAGTCTCTTTATTGAATTTTCTAACAACTTCCAACAAAATATATTTTAAAAGGAACTGGCTGCATCAAGTGCTTTCCAGTAAGCTGAAATGATAACTCTCAGCTCAGGGCAGCTGAGAGAAGTGAGAGATGAAACATCAGTGCCTACAGAGCATATGGCTTGTTTTCTGTGAGTTGCCTGACAGCTCTGAATTCCAAAATATTCTGTGGGGATTTTATCACTTTAACATTCACCTGTTGAATTTTGTAGGTCTGGGTACAGTGACAGAATATCAGTTCCATGCTGTTTTTTCAG
>NW_005054362.1:551473-558497 GCF_000277835.1 Geospiza fortis
CCATGCAGAGAATTATCAGTTTAAACAGGTATCCAGTTCACGAAAGGTTTGTGGACTCAAATGCATTTAGTTTAATAATTGTAGTTTCATGAGCTTTATTTATTTAGTAGGAGGCTTGCACCTGCCTGATTACAGTGAAATATCATTTTTGTCTTTCTATTGGCAGGGGAAGGGTCACATTTTGCATTTTGCAGAGAGCTTTGATCCTGGGAGTGACAGAGCAAAAAGGGCTCTCAGGGTGTCCTGGGCTGGGCTCTGGGCACAGCCAGCAGCTCTGGGCACAGCCAGCAGCTCTGAGCACACAGGGCTGTGCCAGGCTCAGGAACGTGCCTGTAGCGTTCCACAGGGTGCTCACCAACAGCAGCAAGGGTGCCAGAACCCAGCCTTTAATCTCCTGCTAACTGAGACATTGCTGAGGTGAATAATTTACTATGAGGATAGAAAGCTGAGCAGTGATAGAAGGAATTTGCTGAATTATGATTTCTCGTTCCTTTCTGCAAGTCTCTGCCAATAAAATTTCTAAATGCTGAGTTAGACAAAGTTAGGTGGAGTTTATTGTTCCAAGCCTGTTGTGCCCACAGCATTTTCTGCATTCAAATCCCAGTCTAGGAATTGTGCTGCACAACAATTCTCACAATAAACATTCAGCAGAGGACCCACCATCCACCCCTATATGTGAAAGTTTCCTTGTGTTTCAACCAAGGCTGTGGCTTGCCAGGGAATTGAGGACACTCCTCAGCTCCTACCAGGAGCCTGACATTCCTTGGTGCTGGCCAGCAGTGCCTCAGTTTCTCTGAATGCTGCCTGTCTCTGCCTGCAGACATCCCAAAACCCAGTAATTCTCTTTATGAGCTTCGGTATTGTGTTAGAAGGGAAGATATTGTGGAAATATGAAACACTTCTGGAAAATATATAAGAGATTGGTGTCAGTGCACAAGCAGGAAAACAGGGCAGGGAACAGAGAAAAGAGAGAAAGGCAAAGAGAAACACTGGGGCCACAGGAATGGCTTCTGTATAAATTTCACCCAGTATGGATATTCTTGACCACACCTCAAGCAAGTTCTAATTTGAGATTGTTTCAGCACCCGAGTTTACATTCCATTTAATTTTCTGTTGTCCCTTGATTTATATCCTGTCCTGTGTACTTCCATCTGTTCCTTGGTCTTAGGGACTGTAACAAAATGCGATATAAAAAATAATGTTTACTTTTAAAGCCTTTTCCATGCAGGCTCTTTTCTTCTGTGTATTTTGTGTCAGCTTCAATAGCTGGGCGCCCTGCGTTTTCAGCTATCACCTCGCAGCCCTGACCTGCAGCTCTCCCCACATTGTGTATAACCACAGAGAGGGCTCTGATGTTAAACACAAAAGAGGAATAGGAGTGTTGTAAGGTCATATGCTTCTTGCATAAGGGATTTCAAAGGCAGCAATTGTTTAAAGGACTTGAAGATGACAGAAAATAATCTGTGTAATCCAACAATCAAAACCTGTATTCATTAGCAGAGGGAACTTTGTTGGGTGCCTCAGAAAATGGAAAGGTGAGTAGTCAAACTGAGAGCAGGTCTTTAATTTTCCACATTTCAAGGTGCAAAGAATAGGCTCTGTGTGTTTGGACTATTGTAGTTTTGACTTTCATATTTCTAAACCTCAGGATTTAGATCTGAATCTTGAAAGAGATTCAGACTTTGGCCAGTTCTCCTGTCCCCAGCTGAAACACAATGTGGAGTTTTTCTGAAATAATTGTGCAGCTCTGGCCATTCCTTCAATCAGGCATTTTCTGCACGAGCAGGAGCCTTTGAAGTGGGAGCCGTGAGGATGGCGAGGCCAGAGGTGAGAGCTGTGCCACAGCAGTGAGCGCTGCAGCCAGCGGGGTGAGCAACGAAACGCGGACACTCAGGGCTCTGACCTGCTCACAATGGCCGTGCCACGGGGGACAGCAGGGACACATCCCTGCTCTGGGGCAGGGACAGGGACAGGAACAGGCACAGGGGGACAGCAGGGACACATCCCTGCTCTGGGGCAGGGACAGGGACAGGAACAGGCACAGGGGGACAGCAGGGACACATCCCTGCTCTGGGGCAGGGACAGCAGGGACAGGGGGACAGGGGGGACAGCAGGGACACATCCCTGCTCTGGGGCAGGGACAGGGACAGGAACAGGCACAGGGGGACAGCAGGGACACATCCCTGCTCTGGGGCAGGGACAGGGACAGGGGGACAGCAGGGACACATCCCTGCTCTGGGGCAGGCACAGGGGGACAGCAGGGACACATCCCTGCTCTGGGGCAGGGACAGGGGGACAGCAGGGACACATCCCTGCTCTGGGGCAGGGACAGACACAGAGCTGCCCTACCTGGGCTCCCTCTGCTCAGCCTCTGCCATGAGCTCACCCCAGCTGCTGCTGGGGCCAAGGGGAAATGTCCCTCATTCCTGCAGCTCTGAGTCTGATAATGGCAGCTGCACATCTGCAGCGTGGCAGGCACTCTTCAAAACTGATGCTGGGAAAGGGAGGATAAATTAATGGGGTATTCTGTGCTGGATTTTAAAGGGCATATAGACTAAGGAAAGCAACTCCCTGCTGCTTTTTATTCCCTTTAAGATTAAAAAAAAATCCTCTTTTTCACTTTGAAAGTATTTTTTTTTAAATAATCAAAGCAACACCAACAATTTTTTGACACCCGAGAGTACTTTTCCCTTGGTATACAGCACATTTATAACACAGCTCAGCTAGCCCTGCGGGGAAAATTTTGTGCTGGGGATCTGCAATTTTCCCAACACAAACCCAACAAGATTTAGTCCATACAATGGCAAAGGCAGCTGATGTTTAGCTGGTGAGCAGGCTGGGCTCTCCTCTGCCTCCAGCCTCCACCTCCACAACTCTTCCCAAACCTCTGCTTCTGTCTCCTGCCATTTGTCACAGCTTGGCAAGCCCAGCAGAGCAGCCAGCCACCAGCAAAATGCAGAGTGAAACAGTAAAATATTCTGTAACGAGGCACAGATCAGTGAAGAGTTCAGATTCTGTCTGTTCCTAGGGTTGCTAGATGTGGACAGGTAGGGAACTTCATCACGTCACCTCTTTCACTGGTTTTGGCCAGTGCAGGACTGGCTCTAGGCTCTGGGCTGGCTTCTTTTTTATGAATTTAGACTGGAAACTTCCCTCCCACACCATGAAATAAACCCTGAGCTGCTCTCTGCCCTAGCTGACAAACCCTGGTGAGGAGCTGCCAGCCCCCAGAGCCCAGGAGCAGTGTGGGCTCCCCCCAGCCCTCCCTGGCCAGGGGTGCCAAGGCAGACTTCCCCCTCCCAAGCCTGGACTGAATTTCTAGTGGTTTTCTTTAATTTCACATGTTGAAAAGACTGAGTGATCCTTTTCCTCAGATGGTCTTTCTAGAACCCCCAACAGAGTGTGAATAATTATTCCCACTCTGTTGGGGCTTTGATAAGACTCTTATGGCTGCCTTTTGCTCAGCCTCTCAGCCTTTGTTCCTGCTAAAGTTATTTTCTTTCTTAGGGAATGAAAAAAAGGTAAAAACTGTAACAAGATCAAGCAAAACTGCAATTTTAATAATAGTAATAGCAATTAAAATATTGACTTGAAAATATAAATGCTTGGTCAAATCCGTCGCATAAGTGCATAATCCCCATGCATCTTCTTCCAGTTTCAAAGAGAGCACAAGTCACAAAAAGAATTGGCCAGAAAAAGGAGCTTGAGAGGTGTCTGCTCGTGAGCTCTGCCCCTGTGTGGGAGCAGCAGCCTGGCCACCTCTTCCAGAGGGAATATAACTTGGATGGCACAGCTTTGGGATGTGTGAAAGGAACCCAACCTCAGCCTGTTATCCCAGAGCTTTCCAGAACTGGTGTTTGGGATGTGCAAAAGGAACCTACCCTACCTGCAGTGTGTTATCCCAGAGCTTTGGGATGTGTGAAAGGAACCCAACCTCAGCCTGTTATCCCAGAGCTTTCCAGAACTGCTATTAGGGGTGCTGTAAAAGGAACCTACCTGCAGCCTGTGGCTCCCCACAGCCCTCTGAGTTTGGCACTGCAGTGCTGGGGAGCAGCAGGAGATCAAAGTAATGGTGCACACAGATATTGGCGTTTGGAGATTGGGAGATAAATAATTCATACATTGGAAATGGAGTTGGGTTGGGGATATTATAGATTAATTCCATCTCACACTCTTTTTCCTCACTCCCACCGCCCCCCTTTATTTTTGCTAGTGGGAGACCTACTGCCCTTGTCCCTTTCTTCTGATTTCTGAATCTGCCACAGGCACTGTTAGAATTACAGCAGTGATAAGAAAATATCAGGCGTGGGATTTGAATTAATGCTTTTAGACAAATCTCCATTCCATCTCTAATTCTAATGCTAATTACATTTGCAGATCAAAGCCTGTTCGTTAAAGTTTTGCTTTTGAATACATGTAAAGATTTTACTTTTTTGTTTGATTTTTTTCCCCATTTTTGGAGAAATGCTTCTTCCAGTAGAGACCAGATGTTCCTAAAATATCCCTTTGGAACAGCACAGCTTTAGTGCTCTGTTTTCCTTTCTTTGAGTCTTTTGTCTGTCCTGGGTGCAGCATTGTTCTGTTACTGTGTAGGCAATCCATCTTTCTGACTTATTTGCTTTCTGTTTAGGAAAAGCCAGTGATAATTTAATAAGTGAGTGCAAATAATCCCAAACATGTTTAACTGCATGCTCAGCATTGCCAACTGCAGGTATTCAAAATTTGGATCAGCTTCAATAAGATTATGAGATTACAGGGAAGAGATTTGAAATACATAGAGAGACAATTGAGTTATTTTTATTTTTCCCTCTGACTCTCAGATTTATATGATTTACACTTCCTATCTGCTTCTACAACTAGGAGGACTAGGAATTATTGCCTTTTTTTTTTCTTTTTTTTTTTCCCATGTGAAGCAGGACCTTTCTAACATGGGCTCCTTAAATCGGGATTTTCAGAAACAGAAACATAAATATCGTGCAACTCTTGCTAAAACCATAAAAACTGGCAACACAGGCAGTGGTCTCACTGCATCCAGCCTGAGCCTGGCGTGTCCATACACGTTCACAGGATCAGAGCCTATTTTACAAGTGTCAGGTAATGAAAGTCAGGGAAAGTCAGAAAATTTTAACACCAAAACATAAGACAGAGATTTTTAACACCAGAGCCTCGGGGGTTGTAGCAAAAGAGTAGGAGCTCATTTGGGGAGGAAATAAAAAGAAGGGAAAAGAGAATGGTGGGATTGAAGTGTGGAAAGAGGGGATTAGGTGCTGAAAGGGGCTGGGGTGCATGCAGGAGGAAGCAGAAAGTGTTCAGAGGGTGAAAAAGCCAATTAGTGGAGTATAAATCTAAAAAAGCCAATTTCTGAACTAAAGAGGTGTTAACTTAAGGCAGCTAAGGAGAGGATTAGTCAGGGAAGTGACAGGGTGCAGTTTGGCAAAGGGGGCATTGCTGAGGCTGATCAGGACCGGACACAGCTCCAGTGCATTCCCCAAATGTCTGTGGTGGTTGAGCTGTGTGAGCAGAGCTGGTCCCTGCTGGGCCTGGCTCTGCCTCTGGCTGCAGCAGCAGCAGCTGCTGAGTGGGCATTGCTGCTGCAGCCTCCTCGGATGCAGCACAGTGTGATCTCCCTGTCTGCACCATCAGGAATCCTGACCTGAGCCGGGACGGGGCTGCTCAGAGCCGCCAGAGCCCCACAGCCACCGACTGCAGAGGTGCCTGCTCAGCAGGGGCAGCCTCTCTGCCCCTGTCCCCAAACACCTCTGAGGATTCCAGCAGTTAAGCCCTCCTGCACACACCACAGTAACAGCATTTTAAAGCCTTATGGTCCCTCCAAAAAGCTCTGGGCTCCCATCACCAAGAATCTTCCCTTGGGTTTCTTTCTCCAAGGTGTCTAAAGTGGAGCACCTTGGTTCTGTGCCCTGGGACAGCTGTGAGTGCTCCCTGCCACCCCTGCAGAAAGCAGCAGCTCCCTGCTCAGGCAGGGCTGGTGCTCTTACACACACCTGTGCAAAGGAGAGGAACACTAACAAACACTGCTTTCTGTTCACTTCATATGGTGCTTTTTTTGGTTGGGTTTTATTTCATTTTTTTCAACTAAAAAATCTGGAGGCAAAAAATCAAAAAGAGAATCAAGTTCTACTCACATGTATCCACATGTATTTGCAACCAAGTCAGAAATTTCCAATATTAGTCAATGCATGCAGAGGCTTTTGGATATAAATTGGTATCCCCAAAAAAATCTTTTGCAGAAGACTGTGTATTTGGCAGGAAGCTTGAGATTACCTGGGTGTCTAAGCGCTACCAGACAAAGCTGCTTCCAATACACAGCTAGTTCTGCTGGAGCTCAATCCCCAGGAATTATAGTATTTATTTTTGAATAGCATTTGCTGCTCTCTCATCTATGCCCTAGAAGTTTATACACACAGACATAGAGATCAAACTTGTAGCTATAGGGATTCCCCGCTGTCACAAGATTATTAGAAAATATCTAACTAGAAGAAATCCTCTTTCCTTTTGTCTTCTAAAATGCTGCAGGATGGATGAGGACACGTCAGGTAGAAGCAGGCTGCCGTCCCAAAGCTGAGGGTTAGGAAGCATCTGCATGCAGTTGGGAATACAGCTCCACATGGGGAAAAAGAATAAAAAACAAAACCACTGAATTACCAGGCCAAGCTTTCAGCTGGGTAAATCAGCATTTCCCCCTTCAGCTCACTGGAACTGTGCCTATTTATATCATCTAGGAATCTAGACAGTTATCGGGGCTTGCCAGCTCACTGTAGGGATAATCAGAGCTTTAGCCAATTAAATGTTCATTAGGGGCAAGACAGAAAGGAGACCAGGAGCCAGAACTCAGAAGCAGTCAGCACTTGTGCTCCTGTTGTGTTTTCACAGCCCAGCCCAGCCCAGCCCAGCCCAGCCCAGCCCAGCCCAGCACAGCCCAGCACAGCACAGCCCAGCCCAGCCCAGCACAGCCCAGCACAGCCCAGCCCAGCCCAGCACAGCACAGCACAGCCCCGCCCAGCCC
>NW_005054362.1:558632-560041 GCF_000277835.1 Geospiza fortis
ACAGCACAGCCCAGCACAGCACAGCACACTTATCTCCTCACCCTTATCCCTGGCTGGGCAGCAGCAGGGATGGGATGTGGACACCCTCATGTGGAAATATCTCAGCACAAAGCTCCTCACCCTTATCCCAGAGGTGGGATGTGGACACCTTCATGTGGAATCTGCTTCGGAGCAGTGTCAAAGTGCCACGCTGTGATACCAAATCACACAGGACAAGACCCAGCCTGCTCTGGCAGTAATGTGACAGGGAACACCTGGAAATCAGGAAGGGACAGGAGCAGTGAGTCCCAAATGTAATTTCCCTGGGAGACTGTCATTTACCCTGGTGTACAGAAATAGCACCAAGGCTCCCACACCACGGATGTCTCATTTAAATCACAGTCAGACCCAGCACCATCTGTCCCTCCACAGCCACCCTTGATTCATGCCCTGCATTAATGGGGGATTCCAGCCACAAGGAATAGAAACCAGTCTGGGCATGAAGTGTCAGCAGCCCCCAGCAATCCCCCTTTGGTGGATTTGTCACTGGAGGTGACTGCCCACAATCCCATTTGCTCACTCGGACACGCACAGGGTACAGGCTGCTCTGTCAGGGAGGGTAAGAGGGAATCTCACCATCCTGATGCAAAGCTCTCTCAAAGGTGCAGCCAGAATGTGCTGGCTGGGCTGTACAAAGGTTTAGGAAAGGTGACTGACAGTAGTAAGAGTTGATAATGCAGAACAGAAAAAGGTAGCAACTGGACAAATATCTTAAACACAACCCCCTTTTAAGGCTGGTGCTATTTTTTATCCATATAATGTCTGTTTTAATGATTGGTTAGCTTGTCCCATTGCTGTGGCTCTAAAGTTTGGGGTTTTATTTTACAAATAACCTTGTGTCCTGTGAGGATGGATATGGCAGGCTGCTCTTAACTCTGTGACACTTTATTGTGGTCACCACCCTTGGGGGCCATGGCTCTCATATTTACAATGTCTGTCCCAAAACCTTTCTCACTTTCCTGGTTCAAAGTTCTACTTCATGATTTTCAACTATATTGGAGGAGAGGAAGATTGTTTTTGTGAGCATCATTTTTCTAAAGGCAGGAAGGAACTGAGCCAAAGGAAAAGGTATTACAGCACTGTGAGAAGAGAGTGAACTGAGGACTGAAGAAGGAAACCTAAGAGAACATGTCAAGCCTTTAAGTTGTTAATTTCTGAGGTTTCCCAGCTAACACAGAAGTGTCATGATCAGCACATTTGGATCCAGTTCTGCAGAGCCCCAGGAGTGATGCCCAGGGCTGAGGACCATTGCCATGGCAGTGCTGACCGCAGCAGCACAGGGAGGTGCAGGAGCAGGGACCAGCCCTGCTGCCCCACAGGGCAGGGGCAGAACATCCTCCTGCCACATTTCAAGTTCTCACCCCAAAGAA
>NW_005054362.1:560053-581869 GCF_000277835.1 Geospiza fortis
GGTTCAAAGTAAGCATGATCAGATTTCTTAGCACGGATGACAGCAGGGCTAATGCTGATCACCTTTAATAATGGGTTGCAGAGCCAGCCCTGCCCATGGATGGTGCCAGCCCTGGAACCCACAGGGTGAGCTGCATTCCTGGGAGCAGATCTGCAGCTTCCATCTGCACCTGCGCTGCCACATCCACAGGCTTTCTTTTCCCTTTCAGATTTCAGTTTGCTTTCCCTTAACTTTGGCTCCAACTTCCCCAAGTGATATTTGCCCCCTTTCTCAGTGGGGTCTGGTTAGCTCATGGCAGCTGTGACAGAGAAAATCTTTGTCTTTTGACGTGTCCATCCTCTGTGCTTTGCTCATTTTCCACTGGCTGCAATTTCCTGCACCGTTTGAGCCCCACAGAAGTTGTGAGTGCCAAATGGCACAGCTAATCTCGTTCTAGCTGGGCACAGGCTCTGCACAGCCTCCCAGGCAGCTGCACAAGGAGCTGGCTCTGGGGAAAACACTGACCTGGCCATTGGCAAACCGCCTGCAGAGACAGGCCAGGTGAGTCTCTGATCGCCTACTAAACAAAAGTAATTATTTTAATCCATGGTGGTTTAAAGGAGAGAGAAAAAAAGACACCCTAATGAAGATTAAATAGCAGAATTCATATTAGAGGATTTCAATGTGGACTTAAGTTCACTAAGATGGAAAATGATTACATAAAATATACATGACAATTGAAGTTGCTCACAAACAAGGACAATTTACTGCCAACTTTCTGACTTACAGCAGTTAAGAAACAGTTTCAATGTTTGGGTATTCAGGCAAAGTGCCAGTTTATAAAGACTAGAAAAACAGACCAAGGTGAAATTCACAGCTGTAAAATGTCTTTGTATCTCCTAAAATAAAGCCAGGTTGGCATATGCAGGTTTGTCTGGGACTCTGCATAACCACCAGCTTCTCTTTCAGTAGGATTTGGAAGCAAACCTGCAGCAGAATAAATACCAGTATATCTGTAGATTTCCTGTATCTGTATTTCCATGACCCCTTTCAACCTGCTACTCGTCCAAAATACTGTAAAATCCAGAATGAAGTCTAAGTACCTTAGTTTATACCATCATTGCAAAAGCACTGATTTCTGCAATATTAAAAATACATCCTGACCTCTGCTGTCTTCTAACCAAAATCCCATTTTCCTCATTGACCATTCGAATTCATAAAGTTCAGTGCTGCAAGTGAGAATCTCTCAACAGCCAAGTGCCTGGTTCTATCTTTTGTGACAGCCAGCAATGACATTTTGCACATTTTGAACCTGGACCTGACAGAGCAGGTTTCACCTCAGTCCCTGCGTTACTACAGGAGCAGTAAGAACATTATTTTCCAGGAGAAGAAGCTGTTGATGAGTGTGCCCACAAGGAAAGGCAGCTGAGCTTGCAGTGAGCCCGGGAAGGGATGTTTGCAGCAGGCTGACAAGCTGCAGAGCTCCCATTAGCCCTGCAAGTCCTGCACATGTAGAGCAGGGAAAGGGACTCCAATTAACGCGTTTATAGAGGAAAATGCTGCTCCCAGCGTGCTGTTCCCAGCTGAGCTGAGAGTGACTTCCCAAGATAAGAGCCTGCTGTTCCTCAGCTCCTCAATCAGGTGAGTCAGGCTGGGCGCTGGGAGCTCAGATGGCAGAGGGAATTTGCCGTGGTGGATTTGAAGTGCTTACGCTGCAGTCTGCAGCCTCCACCTGCGTGCTGCCTGCTTTGTTATTGACCGTAAATTTAACAAACCTTGCCCTCTGTTGATAAGGAGTTTCAGTGCTCAGCTTAGCCCACCAATTTCCCTGTGCTGCCCCAAGCTTTTCTCACGTCACGTTTATTTTGGTGACTACAATACCTTTGGTTGTGCTCCCTCACACTGGCAGCAGCACGTTAATTCATCAAGCCTGACAGAATGTAAAATTACAACACAACAATGAGAATGCTGGCCCTGTTCTGGTGTGTAATTAAAGCGTGGTCATCCAGGGAAACTTGAGTTCCCTTTTGCAGAGAAACCTTTTGTAATTCAGAGTAGCTAAACCCAGTAGTTATTCAGGCAGGGTAATTCTCTCTCCAGTGTCTCCTCTTAGATGGGTATCTTGGGAAGGATCTCTGATGTGGGCACACAGGATGATCTGCATCTATTCCACTTCAGGCTCTGATTTCACAAGCTTAACAAAACTGGATTGGCTCCACAATGGATTAACAGACTTCTAGCAAAACCAGCTTGTGCCACAGGAAATGTGGGGACATAGCAGGTTCAGCTCGGTCCTGATCTCATACACGCATCGCAGCATTCACTGGTGCTTCCACAGGAACACAGTGCTGTACACCCTCTTCTGAGTGGAGCTTTTTGTGTTCTCCTCACCAAAATGGGTGAATTTACACTGTGCCTGCTCCAAGCTGCCTTTGGCTGCTCTCAGGTCAGCTGCTTTCTCATTTCCTGCCCTGGCTGCTGTGGCTGCTGAATTTAAGCAGCCTTTGTGCCTCCTCTGAAGAACAGAATATGAATTGGTATGGAAAAGACAAAGAAGAGAAGTTTAAGAACAAACTGAAATTTGTCTCCTTCCCTATTTCTGAAAGCAAATCTCATCGCTCACAACAACAGCAGAGAGAGTGGGATGGAGCCCTTCTTTCAGGATGCCACTGTGAGCTGGGGGTAAAGTGTTTGCAAGCAGCTCAGCTGCCAGCAAGGTCTGTGCTTGTTCATGAAATTCACTTCATGTGCACGAGGCACAAAGGATGGATACTGCTGAAATTCCAGCATCCACGGGGTACATTAAGGGCTTGTCTCAGCGTGCTGCAAGAGAGGTAGAAGTCTGCAGGAGTTCTGTGCTGACAAAGGTTAGGAATTGAATGACTGATTAGGAATTACTACTATTTTACTCTTTTTTTCAGTAACAAAAGCTCAGTTTTAACCTGATGGCAACAGAATCCCTTTGTATAAGGACTCTGCTGCTCCCAGGCTCTGCCCAGCACCACTCTGGCCCTATTCTTGCAGGCCTGTGTTTGCTGACCACACTCAGTGCTCTGCACAAGCCCATACAGAGCTGGGGAGGCAAACAGATGTGCATGAAGAATAGGTGCAATGCCACAAATCCTCCTTTGGATGTGCCTGGAGACTGGCAAACAAATCAGACAAGGGTAAAATAGTCCTTCTGCTCAATTTTTCTTTTTTCCATCTCAGTATTGCCTTTAATTGCACAGTCACCTGGCTAAAGAGTTTACCTGGTAGGAATGCAGTGGCTTTGAGTCACACTGGTGGAGCACCAGGTCATGACAGTGAACTTTCAAGGAGTAAAGGAAGAGGGGGAAATAGTTCATGGTGTATCATATATTTTAGAAAAACAGGAACTTCCAAGAGTGTCAAAATTGTTCCCCTTTATTGCTCTGACTCTTCACATTTTTCCTCTTGCACCAAAATAGACTATTTGTTTATTACAGCAGGAACTAATATTTTCCCTGTAGCCAGTTAAAAGAAATACATCCTCTTTGTGGCTTTGAAAATCCCTACAGGATTATGAATGAATACTTCAAGAGTGTATTATAAATTCAGACATGTCTATTGGGCTTTCAAGTAGCACAGCGGGAGCTTCTTACTGAGGCAACCTGAGGGTAAAGGCTTTCCCACCTTTCCAAAGTGACTCCTCCCACAAAATTTTCTTGGGCTGAAGTTAAAAAAAACCACCACCCTACCTAGTTCAGCTTCTTAGAGCTGCTCCATTCTAAGCAGAAGTGAATGTAGATATAATTTAGTACAACCACACCCCCAGACGTGGCTCTGGGGCCTGCTCGCTCTTCCTGCCGCTTGCAGCACCGCGCACACTTTAATGCAGGTTGTGGCTTGAAACCGATGCAGTTTCCACTTGAAAGTGTGCGCAGGCTGGCTGAGGAGCTGGTTTAGCATCCCGTGCTGTCCTGGATGTGCCCTGAGCACCTGCCATTATCTGCCCACATTCCCCACAGCTCCTCTGCCAGCTGGCAGCTGCCGGGGCTGCGGCAGGAGCACAGAGTGGGATCAGACACAGCCCATTTCTGCATCCCCTGCTGCGAGTGCTGAACCAGCAACTTTGCCATGTTTTGATCAGATGCACTCAGCACTGACACATAAATCAGGGACAGTGCTAAAGGGAGCGGGGAGGAATCAGCAACAAAGAGGCAAAATCAAGGGCAACTTGGAAGGGAAGAATGGGACTAAAGAGAGTTTTAAAAGCACATGGCTTTGAATCTATATGTACTTACTTCTAAGGGAGATGAGGGGTGTTGCTGCTTTCAAAAGAATTCACTTTTTTCAGGCTTTTGAATGCACATCGCCCCCAGAAAAAACCTCCAGTGGGCTGAGCCTCCAAATGAGCTACGAGATGAAAATGAGTTTTAGCTGGAAACTGAAGGGCAGTTGATAAGAAGTCCTGTCAGGCAGTCTTTGAAATTTAAGAACCACCTGCAGCAACTGGTGTAGGTGGTTCTTGTAACACCGTGCATGATGCTGAGTTAATGGCTCAGCAGACGTGCTCGGGTGTAGCTGCCCCAGACAGAGAGCCAGCAAGGCTCAGAGACATGAACACAGCATCCTCAGGGGTGTCAGCTCAAAGGACAGGTCCAAGAGGATGGGGATCTTCCAAGGGTTTCACCTGAGCTGTGAAATGCCAGAGGAGAGAAGCTGGTGCAAGGTGCTCCAGTGTTGCGGCAATGGAGAAAGGTCCGGGGCTGGCCACTGTTCCCAGGACACACAGGACACAGAGCAGGGACACGAGGACACTGCTCAGAGTGATCTGCCCAGCGCCCAGCTGTGCATTCCCACACTTCAGCAGCACCTCTGAGGAAGCTGCAGCCATTAAGGAATTGTCTTTCAAAGAAAGCTTTGGAGCAAGGGGAATGAAGAAACCTTCCCCAACAAGACATACCTGTTCCTGCATTATGCTGCCATGCCATTTGCCATGCTGCAATTACAGCTGAATCTGAGGGTCTGTAGAAATTCTGACTGTCTAAACTCTCACTTTAAAACATAAAAACCCTCGGGTGAATAAGGAAAACCTTCATGTGACAATACACACACACACAGTCTTCCAAATTCTTGCACATGTACCCAATTTTAAACATGTACAGAATTCTCTCAAGTCTCTTGAGGTACTGTTTAAATAGTAAATAAATAATGTGCACAGGCACTTGTGCAGGACAGTGGTCTGAGACACAGCCACTCCTCAAGCACTTCAGGGCACAGTGAAGCACTTCTCAGAGCAATCTGGGGCTGAACTTTGGGAAGGTGTAAGACAGGAACCTGCAAATCAATGGCACGAGTCTATGTGATTTAAAATCAGAACAATAAACGACAAGAAAAGCCTACAATTTCATCCAAGCTTGACTAGAAGGCAAAAGCCTAGTCTTAGTTATTCCATTTTGTAGAGAACTTGGTCTGAGTCCAAGATTTCCACATTCCCATTGATAAAACTGAAGACCAGCTTTGTCTGATGCTCCCTGTCTGGCTTATTAAACCTGCTAATTTGTATTTATAACTATAAATGTAGAGATCATAACCCAGGTCGAGCACTTTCTAAAATTCCCTGGTGTAGACTCACACAGTACAATATAACCCCTAGTTTTAGTTGGCAGAAACAAGGATGGAAGCAATAAGATCTTAAGCACTTGAAAAAACAAGATTGTTATCTCGGTTTTTCAATGCTATTAGGAGAAAAGTAGCCAGCAATATGTAGGTCATCGTCAGTAGCTGCTTTGGTAGCCTGTGAACAATTTAAAGGAAGGAAGAGGTTTCCCTTTGTGGTGGAATAACTTACTCTATATCCATGAAGGAGCTGTGGCTCACCCCAGAGGGAGCAGCATTATCAGCAAATGAATGAACAGGGCATTCTGTGTTATGCCAGGAGCACTGTCTTTGAAAACAAGGGAGACAAGGAAAGTGGATTCAGTGTGGCTTTTATTTTCCTGTCTGCCATTGTAACGGAGCTCCTCCATTAACTCATTCTTGTCAGGCTGAATTGAAAGCGACACTTAATAACTTGCACAGCATCTGCTGCCACTCCTGCAGCAGCCACGGGGCCCTGTGGGCAGAGCTGGTGGGTGGGAGAGGCAGGAACTGACCCTGCTGAAGCACTCAGGGCAGCTGGGGGCAGGCAAGGCTGTGCTGGGGCCACCCAGCTCCTCTTCAGGTCACCTGGAATCTCCAGTTCCTCCCGATGCACTCGTGAAAAATCTGCTGGATATCAATATTCTGCTTCAGCTGAGTTACCAGAGCTTCATTCCTCACTGACAGCACCCACTCACTTCCCCAGGCTGCACTGGGGCTTCCCAGCAGAGCAGAGCTGGAGCTGAGCTGGAGGAGAAACAAATGCTGATATTTTACAGCCATGCACAGTGACTGACCCAGGAGTGCAGCAGCCCCAGCCACTGCCAGGGGAACCTGCAGGCAGCCTGGGCAGGGCGCTGTGCCAGGCAGTGACCAGCTGGGCACCCTGGGCAGGGCAGGACTGGCAGCTCTGGAGGCTCCTGCCATCCCCTGGCCAGTTCAGACTGCCACTCTGTGCCTTCTGTGTGACACGTGGTGACACGTGCACGGAATGACACGGGATGACACGGGACATGTGACACCAGCTGGCATGCTCTCCTTGCACTCCTGTACCCAGAGCCCACTCACTCCACAGCCACCCCCAGCTCTGCCTGAGCTGTGCAAACCAAACTGGCACCACTCAAACCTTTGCACTGGGGCTCTCCCCAGAGCCTCTCTGTGCCCAGGTGCCAGCAGCAGAGCCAGGGCTGATCCCAGGGTGAGCCAGGTGCCAAAGCTGATCCATGGCTGATCCCTGGGTGAGCCAGGTGCCAGCAGCAGAGCCAGGGCTGATCCATGGCTGATCCCTGGGTGAGCCAGGTGCCCAGAGCTGACCCCAGCTCCCTGGGTGAGCTCCCTGTCTGTCCCTGCCTGAGGGGATCTGTCACAGCGCTCAGCCCCATGGGTCAGGCTGTGTTTGTTCCCATCCTCACACCTCTGTAACTCACACAGCAGAGGCTGCTGCTGCCAGGTCCTGTTTTGTGCTGCCATCAGCGAGCAGGACAGCAGGTTTTGGTGCACTCACTTTGTTCCCTCTGTCAGGCAGGACAAGCTCTGCCTTTCATCACCCCTAATGCCAGTGAACACTTCTGTCTGCAGCGCTGCCACAGGGATGCTCTCACAAACCTTTGGCTGAGGTTTTTCATGCTGTCCTGGTGCCATTTTTTGTGCTGTTGTTCAACCTCACCTGTGCCCTTTTCTGAGCAGCGTACAAGGAGGAAAACCCTCAAAAGTGGGACATATTTTCCCAGTGATAATCTTGACTGTTTCCCTTTCCTTCCTTTTCCATCCCTCCCCTTTTTTCACTAGATTCTTTTGCAGTGGCCTAGATTTAACATCCTTTTACAGCTGATTCTTGTGGCTGCAAAGCCCTGCTAATATCACATTGTACTAGTCAGAAAAAATTATTTAGGGCAGGGAGAGTCTTTTTGGTCTGTGTTAGCACACAGATGTCTTGAGACAGAACTGAAACTCAGAGGTGCTGCTACAATGTGAATGGTAGCAGGAGATTAAACATATTTATATCCATATCCCTGTATAGCTATCTGGAATGTGAAGGGAAATTGTTTCTTTACTCCCTTTATTTCTGATCCATAATCACCCTACTCCCTTTTATTTTTTCAGGCATTACCTATTTCTTAACCTTCCCTTCTACAACCCTTTCCTCAGCCTTTCTACACCCTTAAATTCTTGCTGCTGAGTTATTGGAGTATTGTTCACAGCTACTCACCGTAGCAGAAGGTACCAATGGCAATGATCCACTGAAACAATTCTTAAAACCATTACTGAAAACCTCTGGTGTCCCAAAGCAGCCCAAAGAGGGCAATTGCCAAACATGGCAGCACAAGGCCACGCATGCATCTGCATTTCTGCTCCACAGCCACAAGCCCAGCAGAAGAGGTTCCTGCTTTCCCTTGCAGCAGCCACAGTTCCTGTGCTCATCTCAGATCACCATCTGTGCCCTTCTGCTGATTCAGTGTTTGCAAGGCTGCGCTCTCCACCAGACCTTGCGGCAATTTTGAAAGAAAAACCAATGAAAAACAAACCTTGCTTCTACTTTTTTCCCCTCAGTTGCTATTTTTAAACCAGAAAATGTCACAGTTCTGCTTTGGGACACAACCAAAATAAAGCAGTGATTCAGAGGAAAATAATAAAGGGGCCAAGAATAAGGGAGTGAGAATTTCTGCAATCTGCTCTAACAGGACACTGAACCACAGGGTAACAGTGCGTGGAGGCAAAAAAAAGAAAAAAGAAAAAAAGCTTTGTTTGAAGAACTTGCAAGTGACTCAAGAGCTGCGGTTCCCTTCCCTCAGTGCAGGGACTGTATCATCAAAGGGCTGTTTGCATGCACAGCATTCAACAAGCCTGCTTGAGAGTCTCCGGAATTTAGATAGCATCCTCTTCTGGGGGTTTGAATGGGCCTGCTGGATGTGATACTGAGCTTTGCTCCTGGTGAGCTCCAGATCCCTTTCTCTGTTAGAGCAGTGTGCGAGCTGAGTGCCTGTGTCAGGGTGGGTGAGCTCAGCTCCTCGAGTGGCCTCCATTGTATGGGCTGATTGCATTGATTCTGTCCTGCCACAGGAGCCCTGTGCAGCACAAACAAAACCAGAATAAATAAGCACAAATATTCATCATTCCTGGCCTGGGGAGTGTTGCAGGGACCCGTGTGAAAATGCTGAGCAGCAATGCAGAGGGGCTGGAAAGAGGCATTTGTCTACACTGGTATCACTTCTCTGTGCTCATGATTTTGGACAAAGGAACATTGAATCTTAGAGCTTGTGTATCTGAACACATCTGATCTGTGCCTGGAGTGGGGGGACAGGACGGGCACTCAGCACTTCCAGAATATTTTCAAGGACAGAATCATTCTGTCCCCGTTCCAGAGTGTAATCAGAAAACCTCAGACTAACCCCCCTGGGGACTCAGGCTGTACCAGAGGGGGTCAGTCCTGAATCACTTCCCAAGTTCTTTGCAGTGTTACAAGGAGAAAACCCTTTAAAGCCCTGCTCTCAGAAGGGTCCATTCGCTGTTCTCCCCCTGCTGCATGTGTGAGATACACGTTTGTGCACGAGGCTTTTGGCAGGGTATCACCCCCGTAAGGTACATCATGTGTGCCTTGCTGACTCTTACAGAGTGATCCAGGAAACAGATTAATCAAAGCCATTTACAGTGATGCTTGCCAGCAAGGATCAGCAGCCTGTTAAACACCCAGAACATCCACACAGGCACTTGGAGCCTCTGCCGTTTCCTGTGTGACTCCATCCAAATCTCATTTCTCAAAAGCAGCCCAGGAACTGCTCTGCCCTGCTCCCTGCACACACTGCAGCTATGGCACAGCTCCTGCCACAAACCAATGTGCTCTGCCTGGGAGCAGCTGGAGCTGCCCTGAATCCAGCAGAGCTCCAGAGCACAGAAGTGAGGCTGAAGAGTTCACAGGTCCTGCTATGGTAACACCAGCATTTGCTGACTTTTTCTGATTTTAACTCAGAGGTTGAATCAGTGAGGTATCTTTGCATTAATAACCTCATTTTAACTATAGGGAAAAAATGAAATGAATTTGGAAAACACATGTGCTAAGGCAGGCACTAAAAGAAGCAGTTCTTACCTACAGGACTTCAGAAAGAGCTTGTTTCAACAGAACTTGACTCAGAGCCTTCCAGTGCACATCTGTGGCTCCACAAAGGCAGGATAAGTTTCCTCTCAATTGTCTTCTTGAATTGTTTTCTGCTCCTAGTAAATCAGTGGCTCTCCCTTACCTATGGAGCTCTTTATCCTGGGTGCTTACCCTGCCACCTTGGGGGCTGCATCGAGCACTCTCTGTCGAATTTTATACCTTGATAAATAAATTGCACCTGACTGTTAGTGCAGATCTAGGTAAGTAAACAAAATATCTTTCTTCTGCTGGAGAGGTTTGGCTGTGCAATCAGAAGTGATTCAGTACCTGTTTAGCCTCAGTGCTGGCTAACAAAAGGCAGATTCCACGCCCTCATGGAAGAAAGATCAAAGCCTTTTTTGGCATTAACGAATGTTAAGCAAAAACCCCAAATATTTAATCAAGAGGGAACAAAACCTTAAGACTCACACAGCTGTGAGCATTTTTACAGGTTTTTGTAGTTCATATTTGAATCATATCTAAGGGTTTGTTTCCCTATACGTGAACAGGATTAAAGTCCCATGGCAAAGGGTGGGATTTTCAAAGTGTTTTTAAAACTCACAGATTCAACTGGGGCCCAGGGTGGGACAACAAGGGAAGAGCTATTAGAGGCTGTCACTTCTGAAAAAGCATTTAATGTGATGGAGTGTGGCTATGACTCAGAAACACAGTGAATACTTTAGAGGGAGCCAGAAAGGAAAGGATGCACCTGACTGGTTTTGTAAGGCTGGGTACAAGTGATACAATAATTCTTTCACAACCAAAGGACAGTCAGCTGATATCCCGAACCTGAAGATTTGATTGCCCAGCTTAAAAAACACAATGCACTTGTCACACAGTCACCCTGAGCAATTATAATGATGCATAATTTTCACTGCAGTTGTGCTCATGAGCCTTGGTGATGGATCAGAACCCACGTAGCAGTGACCCCGCACATAAGAAACCCCAGAGGTTCTCTCCCAGGGACTTTCTGGAAGATGAGGGGCAGGAAAGCCACATGAAAGCTGGCCACTGATACTGGCCCTCACAACAAGAGGCAATCCCACTCCCCCAGGCGTTGAGCTAATGCTGGTTTTGTACAGACAGCACGGCAGAGCAGAGGTTTTCAGGGTATGGCAGGGATTACAATGCAATCACCTGGGAGATGTCTCAGAGATGCTCCACCTGCTCACAGAGGTAATACAAACAAAGCCAAAAGGGCTTAGCTGGAAAATAATAATTAAGTGATAAAGGTGCCATCCAAAGGAGCAGCTGTGGATATGACACCCAGCTGGTGAGTGAAGGGTGTGGGTAACAGAATCCACAAAGGGCTGGGGAGTGTTTGAAATGGTGGAGAGGAGGCACCTTGAGAGGGAGCACAGAGCACACAGTGCCACAGCACCATCCAGGCCAGACACGGGGAGATAATCCCTGCAGGAACATGGAGATGAGCAAACTGAGAGAAGGTGGAGTTCACTGGTGTGGCACAAAGAGGTTCCACCTACCCAGACACACCATGAGGAATCTGCATTTCACCCACGATCCAGGGCAGAGAAGAAGGATTGTAGCTGTGCTCTGTGAGCAGAAGGGGAAGCCATCACATGCAACTTGGATGTGATGGTCCATGGAGGAAGAACAAGGCAAAAATAAAATTCAGGTTGTTCACCCAAAGGTTGATAAGGATGAAAGAAAAAGAAGAAGCATCAAAGTTTCTAGGCAATCATCAGAAAGCAATGTGGAGATCGCAACTTGGATATGAGGAGACCTTCCTCTGTAAGAGCTAAAAAGAAAAAAAAAACCAACTGAAAAGTTAACATTCTGGTTAAAGAAAGAAAAAATGGAAATGGAGCCAGGTGATGATTTCTGTTACCCAGCCTTAGCAAACCAGAGCTGCATCTTCCTGTCCATCACAGGACAATTATTGATGCTTATGCAAAATCATTAATTGCAAAAGAGCCTTCCAGGTGCTGATGAGATGCAGTAACACAGGGCTGTGACTGAAAGCAGACTCTTGCACTGAGCTTTCATTACAGTGGTGATGCACCAAGTGGGGACAATCATCCTGCTCACCTCTCACAGCCCCAGCTGCATGGAGTTCTGGCAGTTAAAAGCCCATTATTCATTGAACTGTGCAACTGGTGCATTTATTGTGGAAATCAGCGAGCCAGGGGAAAAAATAGCAGAAGATTCTGTGCAATTTGTGTCTACTTTCAAAGTAAACCACATGAAAAATTCACTTAAAGGCTTTGGAGTGAAATGTTCAGGTGATGAAATGGGGGAATCTCCTACAAAACCAATGAAGATTTTCATCCGTTGAATATGCTTTGGTTACCTCTTTACCTTTCTCTTTTTTTTTTTCCTCAATGCAGTTGAAACCCAGTATTATTTATGTGGACTGCATAATGCCCCATTAATTGAGCAATCACCTGGCAGATGAAATATTAATGTAGATAAAACCAACAAAAAATTACCTGCTAGAAAAATCTTGTTTAACAAATACTTGTGTGAAGTGCTCAGCTTCTTAGAACATAGATGATGTTGAGAATTTTTATTATTCATTATTAAGAATGATGAAAAGAAGAGATATTGCTCTCTTAATCCATCAAAGCCCAAAAGAAATCTATGTTTTACAGAAAAAGAATAGAAAACATAAGTAATATTCCCTCGAATGAGGTCAGTGTTCACTCTTGGAGGCCCAGAAAATGCACTTTGAAGCACATAATGATGAGTGGGAAATGAAGCCCATTGGGGAGAGCTGTAAATCCTAAACCACCAGGTGAAAAACCCACCTCAAGGTCCTGTCCTAAGCCATGCTCTCTGCTATACACTCACTGAACTTGTTTCATTTTACCTCTTCTTTAGCTTCAGGATGGAAAACACCCCCTGCTTCTGACACCACCCCCACCCAGCCCGGCAGGCAGCCCAGCTGGCCCCAGGGTTCCTCACTGTGAACATGCCCAGCTCTTTGGGTTTGCTCACCTTGTGTGGTGCACTTGGGGCCTGCCCTTTATCCTCCCTGCATGGTCAGTTGGCAACAGATCAGAGTATTGATTAGAGCTGGCACTGATTAATTCACTCATTATGTACAGAGCAGTCATTACTGGAGGAAAGGCAGCAGAAGGTGGGAGGCTCTCTGAGCCACCACAGAAAGGAGTAAGTGGGTGAAGGAAACCCAAGCTTGGGTGGAGCACAAGGAGGGGAAGGGTGTGAGCTGAGATGATGCTAAAGCTGCAGGCAAGGGTGACACATCCTGTGCAGTTATTACAGTGCTTTAATTGCCCCTCATGACTGACATTGCTCCAGCACTGCTGCCATGGGTGGGGGTGATGGGTGCCAAGGGGCATCTCTGCCCTCCTGCCCTTGTGCAATTCCGTCTCAGCAATAACTGGCAAATCCTGGTCTATCCAGAGCTGTGCTCTATCCAAAGCTGTGCTGTATCCAGAGCTGTGGTCTATCCAAAGCTGTGCTGTATCCCAAAGCTGTGCTGTATCCAGAGCTGTGCTGTATCCAGAGCTGTGGTGTATCCCAAAGCTGTGGTGTATCCAGAGCTGTGCTGTATCCAGAGCTGTGCTCTATCCAGAGCTGTGGTGTATCCCAAAGCTGTGCTGTATCCAGAGCAGTGCTCTATCCAGAGCTGTGCTCTATCCAAAGCTGTGCTGTATCCCAAAGCTGTGGTGTATCCAGAGCTGTGGTGTATCCCAAAGCTGTGGTGTATCCCAAAGCTGTGCTGTATCCCAAAGCTGTGGTGTATCCAGAGCTGTGGTGTATCCCAAAGCTGTGGTGTATCCCAAAGCTGTGCTGTATCCCAAAGCTGTGGTGTATCCAGAGCTGTGGTGTATCCCAAAGCTGTGGTGTATCCCAAAGCTGTGCTGTATCCCAAAGCTGTGGTGTATCCAGAGCTGTGGTGTATCCCAAAGCTGTGGTGTATCCCAAAGCTGTGCTGTATCCCAAAGCTGTGGTGTATCCAGAGCTGTGGTGTATCCCAAAGCTGTGGTGTATCCCAAAGCTGTGCTGTATCCCAAAGCTGTGGTGTATCCAGAGCTGTGGTGTATCCCAAAGCTGTGGTGTATCCCAAAGCTGTGCTGTATCCCAAAGCTGTGGTGTATCCAGAGCTGTGGTGTATCCCAAAGCTGTGGTGTATCCCAAAGCTGTGCTGTATCCCAAAGCTGTGGTGTATCCAGAGCTGTGGTGTATCCCAAAGCTGTGGTGTATCCCAAAGCTGTGCTGTATCCCAAAGCTGTGGTGTATCCAGAGCTGTGGTGTATCCCAAAGCTGTGGTGTATCCCAAAGCTGTGCTGTATCCCAAAGCTGTGGTGTATCCAGAGCTGTGGTGTATCCCAAAGCTGTGGTGTATCCCAAAGCTGTGCTGTATCCCAAAGCTGTGGTGTATCCAGAGCTGTGGTGTATCCCAAAGCTGTGGTGTATCCCAAAGCTGTGCTGTATCTACACCTTCCTGCCCCACCAGCTGGGAACAGTTCTCCCCACCCTGGTGCCTTTCAGGACACCATCTGTGACAGGCTGTACAGCTCTGGTGCCAGTATTTGGGTTAACAAACTCCATGGTTTCAGGGGGTCAGGTATTACACTAACAGGAGCCATATCAAGGTCTAGGATAGCAGACTCAATATCAAGGTCTAGGATAGCAGACTCAAACCCATGAAATGTGAGGGTTTATTTTAGTTCCTGATCTGTGGTTCTGTTCTGTTCTGCACCAGAGTGCCGCAATATATTTTAAGGGATTCCTCTATTGTCACTTTCACTGTACTCAGTTTCTATTCTGTCAGAGGTCTGGGATACACCACTAACACATTAATCATGTGTCACTCATCCCACAGGAACACACAAAACAAATAGAAGGCAGCCATTCCTTTCCTAACATGAACAGCTCTAATTAACATGGGGATTCGTTTTGCTGGTTGCTTTTGTTGTCTTCAGACATTACTTCTGTAAATAATCAAAATGAAAAGGAGAGATCTTCCCTGTAAAAAAAACCAAAAAAAAAACCAAAAAACCCAAAAAACCAAAAACCACCTGACTACACGGGTTCTGGAAGTGCTGCTTGTACATTTAAAGCACAAGTCCAAAAGATTAAGCCTGCCTTGAAATATGATTTACTGGCTTGAAATATCAACATGCTCAATATTCCCATGGTGAGAGTTTTATGTGTTGCCAGATTGTGATGATAGAAAAGGGTACTTCATCATTTACATTTACGACACTACTCACAGACTACAGCTATTAGAGTCCTGTGTGGTTTTGAATAGATAAAATGAGAAAACAAGCCCTGAAGCCCTCACTGCAGTGACCCAGGGTTACTGTGGAGCTGTGGTGTGAATTGTACACCTCTACATCAGTCACAAGCAGATTCTGTACTTGTTAAAATCAGCTGCAAAGCTGGCACTAGTGCTTCAAAAAGACTACTTTAGGAAAAAATAGATAACAGTGGAGCCCCTGCAGCTTCGGGTTTGGTTTTGGTCTGGTTGTTTAAACGTTGTGGAAGGAAGAGGTCTCATTTACTGAAAAGTTGCCTTTTGGTGCATGTATGGAACCAGAGGTTGAGCTCCAGACCAGGCAGGTCCTCTCTGTCAGTGCCAGAAACAATCGTACATTTCAAAGGAACCTCCTGCAAGGCCAAGGAGCTTTTTGTTATGTAAATGAGCCCAACTTGTTTGTTTTGGTTGCTGTTTTTAAATGCCAAGTTGTAGATATGTCTGTAGTGTTAAACACATCAAACAGGGGAGCAGAACATCAGTCTCCTGCATGCCCAGTTCTGCTGCAGACACGGAGAGTTTGCTTAGGGCTGCATTTCAAACAGCAGCTCTTTGATGCTCGAGGCCCCAGCAGCACTCGGAGGTGGAACAGCAGTCACAGAGGGTCCCTTGCAGGAGAGGGACATTGACAGGGCTGCCAAACCAAGACTTGAGCTTCTGCCTCCAGGATCACTTCCCACTGGTCCCAAAACACAGACAAACACAAAAGCTGTCACTGACACCATGGTATTAAACCCTCCACTGCTTCTGGGAGCCAGTCCCTGCGAAGTCAAATTTGGAAGTTAAAAATAGGAGTAAAGGACATGCCTCCTTCTGCCTTAAACTTGGTTTTATCATATCCTGCAAATGAAGGGCTTTCAGGAGTTTTCAAAACTGATCAAAGAGCTGTGCAATACACCCCTTCACCGTCCAGGTTCTGTGGGCTCTAAGGGTGGAATTGTCAAAGAAATATGCAGAAGAACCTGTTGCCCCAGATAAGTTAATTAACAAAACCAGTAATGGCTGGAATTCTGAATTTGATTATTCTTCAAACCTTCTCTTGCCACTGCATTGTGATTTGTTTCAAAACCCATACATTGGTAACTTCAGTTTATCAAAAGTTGTGATTCTCTTCTAATTGTGTAAGATACTGTGCATAGAGCTAGAGAATGATTCCACTCCAAATACTGATGCAGTTACCCAGGATAACCAGGGAAGCGTGGAATCAAAACCTGAATGCCTTTCTGTGTCTGTGAGGAGAGCTCAGAGCAGTGCAATGGAAACCAAACTCCTGGGCACCAGATTAGATTAATGTGCAAAAATAAGCAGTTGAGTTTGTGCATCTCTAGCCACAGAACTTAAACAATGCCAACTCCCTTGAGGCATTTTCTCCTTCCTCCTCTCCTGCGGCTCTGTTCTCAGGATCTTTAGCCTGTTTACTACCTGTGCTCAGCTTTCCTTCTCCTGTCTTTTCTGGAGGAGCTCACAGATTGCAGTTTTGCCTCACTCCATGCAGACACACTCAGTCAGTGTTTACATTCTTGTGAAAGTCGCTATCAAAGACAACCCTACAGCACTCAGGATTCAGAAGTCTCTTTCCCACAGTTCTCCTTGTTAGATATGCAAAGGAGGTCCTTGAAGAGCTATTACAGAGTGTGAAAAGAAACATAAAATTTGGTGCACTCTTGCTGTTCCTACCTCAGCACACAACTGCTCCCTACAGCCCAAGAGCCTCTGTTTGGTCAGACACCTCCCAGATGCTGAGCAGCACAGTTTGCACTGTCCCTGGGTGATGGGGGGCACCCCCTGCCCTTGCAGAGTCCTAGTTGTGTGTTTCAGTGAAGATTTCAACATCTCAAGAGCTGCTCCAGAGTAGCTAAGCTGAAAGTCAGCTGAAACACCCTTCCTAATGAAATTAACTGGATGATTCTTTGCTTGTGACAGGCTGAGGCCCAACAAAGCATATCTGCTGGTCTGTTCCATGGCCCCTGGAACGCAGAGCTCAGCTCTGGATGGCTTCACATAAAGATGTAAAAGAGGGGAAAGAGCAAGCCACGTTTTAGAGAGCTCCCAAAAATCCCTGAGCTGGGAATGAAAATCCCAAAGCCTCAGCACAAGTGCTGTTCCACAAACTGGCTGCACCTCTTGCCTGGAATTGCCATGAGGATGCACAGTGGTCCTACTGCACCCTGCTCACAGGGCTGTATTATCCTGCAACTCAACTGCAGAACTGCTAACAGGGAAATTAGTAAAAACACCTAAAAGGATTTGCGAGCACAAAACAATCTAGAGTGATACTTGATCTTCCAAATCCCACAATTCAGATTTATTTGGTGCAGTGTTCTGTCCTTAAACTTGCCTATACACCATGCCTATACTTGATTAAATAGCATTTTTACCTGGCTTCAAATTGAATCCATTCATTCCAAAATAAAAAGTGTAGGTAGATATGTAGCTTGGTTTCTATTCTCTACTAATTGTCAATTAATAACTTACGAAAACGTTACTAACATGTCTTATGTCAACAAGAAAGGCTTATTAAAGAAACAAAAAGGCTGCATCAAGATTGCTGCAAAAGGATGAGAAGTCTAAGGAAACTGTCATATCTCATTGTTAAAATCAGGGTCCTAAAGAACAAAAAGGTTCTTTAATGTAATTTCAAAAAGAAAAAAAGATTGCATGATTAAAACTACCCCCAACACCCACAGTAATTAAAGGTGTTAAACCCCAATAGAAGTCTGTCCTTTAAAAATCCATTTACAAGACAAAATGTTGTCAATATGAAATAAAATTATTTTGACCACTAAAATCTTAAAAGGAAGGAAAATGGCACAACTGAAAGGGTGTCAAAGGCCCAGATGTCAATGCCACGACTCCAATGTTATCAAATTACTGCGGTGACCACGGGCCAGGTCTGGAATTTGTTTATAGAACATTAGGAGTCACAATCCCTCTCCTTGTGATGCAGTTGTCAGAGCAGCCCCGCTGGAGCTGGGAGCAGCTCAGGAGATGAGGAGCCAGGCTGAGGGCAGCTGGAATGTTCCTGCCAGAGCAGCTGGGTATAGCTGGGAAAACCAACTCTGAGGCATACAAAGCTCTCCGCAGGCTAAGAGCTTTGGAGTGGAAGGTGGGGGCTGTTTTCCCCCTGTCTTATCAACTGGTCAAATGTTCTTTGTCCCTTTCCTGTTTTTTATTTCACACAGACATTAGTCTCAGATAAAGGAGCTATAAAATAACAAATACACAAGACAGAAGCAAACAATGTCTCTGTTCCACAAAAGAGTATTTTCAAGTTTCAGGCACCTGCTCAGAACTGGCAGTCTCTTCTTGACAGTCTCCTGTGTTCATCAGCACCTTTGGTAGCCCAGAACTTTGAATCTCTGCTTCTTACCACAGTCTTTACCCAAAAAAGAAAGATAAAACACAAGTTTTGAAATCTCTTTTCGTTTGTGTGGAACAAAAAAAGCTCAAAGCAGCGGCAGGTCCTGGCCAGTAGCACAGAGAGCTGTGTGTGGGCAGATTAGAGACTGAGGAGGCATCACTCGAGAGGAGGGGAAGGGGAGCAGGCACATGCAGATGATGAAAGCCTGCTCAGCACCGGAGGAGAGGGGAAGGGGAACGGAGGTGCTGCTCAGGGAGGGGAGGAGGAATGAGGGCCACTGCACACTGCAGCTCCTCGTTAGCTCCAGGCATGCTGCAGCTCTGAGCCCTGAGAGAGGCACCGGCAGCAGCAAGGATGGGGACTGGCTGGAGAACCTCTGGGGAGCTGCCTCGCCAGCAGGAAATGCACATTTATTAATACTGAGCGTCTTGCAAGAACTATGTGTTCTCAAAAAGCCAAAATATGCTAAAACAAAATACAAAAATAAACCTTCATTCCAACATTATCAACATCCAGTATTTCTGAATTTCATTTTGAAGGGACAGGTGCTTTTGTGACATACTGGGCTTTGTCCATACTAACACAGCAGCACATTTTGAAAATATAATTGAAATTGTTTCATTCACTGATACTTTTTCCTATATCATGAATTTATGTCACATCAGGATTTTCAAAAGATGCACTGATGTGGGAAAAAAAAAATCAAAATAACGACTTTTCCTGTAGCTCATGCTTTCCCCGAGATAGGAAGTTTGATTCAAAGCATACACTGAATTTAGCTGGACACCCATTGACTTCAGTGGAGCAGATCTATGAGGAGATCTTGAAGAATGGAAGGAAAAAACTAGTGACAACAAACTGAAGGAATTCCTCTTTAAACAATGCCCCACAAACACACACAAGGGTCGCCCCGTCCTGCCTTTGATGTCCGGCTCCCCAAAGCTTTCACTTTGCACCACAGGAAAGGCAGAGCTGGCCCCAGGAGCCACATCTGTTCTCAGAGCACTGGGACTGCCTGATCCCACCCTGCTGCCTGCCCAGGAATTCACATCTGCCCATCCCAAATCCTGCTCCACAAGCTGCAATAACCATGGGCACTCATTCTGTGATTTGTACAGCCCCTGGTGAATCAAAGCCCTGTTGTGCTGTTTCTGGAAATATCCATTCCACTTCCCAAGCAAGACCTAAAGCTGTCTGAGCAGTATTTACTGAGCTGAAAGGGCATCTACCAAAGCAGGACCTGTTTGTTTCACTGAGCTGATCCTGTGTCTCTGCTGGATAAACATGTGAAGATGCAGCAGGCTAGAGCTGAACGGATCCAAGGGCAACATGTACCATTGTCTGGACAAAAAAACATGGAAAGCAGGCTAATATTAGCACTCAGACTGATTGTAACTTGGGGCTCCCTGAAAATAAAGCTCCTGTAATGGGGATGCTGATACCTCCTGACCTGTTACAGCACAAACACTGCCACGGAAATACAGTTCAGAGCCAGCTCCATCAAGGAGTGTTTTGTAAATGAATAATGCCTTTGCTTAAAGCTAATCAACATCAAGTGTGTTAAAAAAGATGAAATAGTGCTGGAAGGCAGTGGGAGGTAGAGGAGCCTCAAAGTGCAAACAGGTGCTGATCTCCCTTCAGGGGGGATTGAGTGGCACAGACCTTGCAGGGCTGTCACTTCTGATCAAAGCAAGCTCCAAGACCACATAATCACCATCACCCACCTTTTAAAGGATGCCCTGATTTATCATCTGTCACTGTTAATAACTTGGCTACTCTGTCTGAAATACTTAAAAACATTACACGAGGATAACATTTCAGATTTTTTTAAAGAAATGTGTAAATGTTTTAAACTGAAACGCACTGGGGCTCGTCCTTTGAGGCCATCTGTTGCTGGAGACCACCTGCCATCACAAGCCCACCTGAGCAGGAGTATCCCATCTCTGCAGAGCCTTCCCCTGGCAGCCCGGGGTGCTCAGGGCTGGGGGAGCAGGGTGTGTGTCAGACACGGCTGCTCCTGCTCTCTGCAGCCAGGGATGACAGCCAGATGTGAATAATGGCTGCATAATAACAGACACATGAAATGCTGTTTGGGCAGAGCCTGATAAGGGATCTGAACATTCCTGGGCTGAGCCCCTCACATCCTCTCAGCCGTGGTGCCTGCACTGCACAGCTCGGGGTGTCCCAACATGTCAGGTCTAAACCTGCAACTGCTCAGCTTAATTATTTTTCTGGTTATGAGGAGCATCAGCATTTCACTGAGAAACAAGAGTTTTACCATTGTAATTAGAATTTTGTGGGGTTTTGCCCTGAATCCCATTTTCCCCTGCTGATCTCATACTCTTGCCTCATTAATCTCTCCCCAGTAAATCACACTGTCCTACCAAGCTACCTTTGCCAGAAAAAGGAGCTTTCTGCCTTTCTTTTGCCTGCTCACAAGCCTGTGGCAAACATCTGGTTCTTGACTTGGTGTACGTACACACCAACAGAATGCATTTCTTTTATAACTTTTATCTGATAAATGCCACTGGACATTTCTTCCTCAACAAGTTTCCCATGGAGTGACTGGATTGTTAAACTAACCACATACAGATACTTTTCCTAAAACTCTGAGATAAGCAAATACCTACTGGGCCTTGGAAGTAAAGAAAAATCCTATAAATTTTAACAAATAAAAATTCAAACACGATTTCACTAAAATATAAAATTACTGTGAAAAACAAAGAAGTTTAATTTTTTGAGATGTTGCCTTTAATGATTTTTAGTATTATTATCATTTAACTAATATGATAGCCTTCTAAGACAAGAATACAAATTTGTGTTGATTATTAATAACTGTATTAAATTAATTGTTTTGAAAATAAGTATATCACTTTCCTTTAACAGTAATAAGCTTCCAATTCCTTAAGTAGCAACTTCAGTATTAAATTGTTAAGACTGTTAGGAACTATGGGACAGCAAGAAGTACAATTTCTGAATTAATTAATTCTTAAGATGTTCTCAAAAAAAGCCAGTCATTACATTCTGCTGCATTTACAGTGTACTAGTCCTGATGTAAAGAATCAGCATCATTATGCACTTGAGCAATCTCATTTGCTTACCAGTAACCTCCCCGAATAGTTCCTGAATAACTGCAAGCATAAATAAAATCTGAATACTTGGTTTACAGTTTAGCAAGAATCCATTTGTTCCACGATGCCTCCAGCCAAGCATCATTTGTCACTCTCATAGGAAAAGGTGCAGCTCTGCCCTGGTGACAATGAAGGGCCCAAGCTGACAACTGGACAAACTCAGAATGGCAGCAGGAGCTCAGCCACTGCTCAACACCTATCTGCACCTTTTTCTCTTCCAGAATCCTGAGAGCAGGCTGTAGAAATTCATCATCAACAATAAAGTAATATTCTATAGCCCACAGAACAGTGAGGTGTTTCTTGCAGTGACTGATGCAGGCTGGAGAGAAGCCTGGGACATTCCCAGCACAAACCTGTCCTG
>NW_005054362.1:582011-585911 GCF_000277835.1 Geospiza fortis
GCTGAAGCCAGCACTGGCCATTCTGTCAGATGTGAATTCCCTCAGGTGACACACACCTGAAGGCTCCTGCAGCAGTCTGCAACACGCAGGTGATTTTAAAACTCTGTATTTCTCAGGATCTAGTGCCATTGGTCTAGCTGGAGCATACACAGATGCATAGGCATTAGTTCACTAGTTTCACAAGTGGATTTGTTTAGTGCAATGTCCTACTTTGGCTGCAGCACAGTGTCCTCTGACAGGATTAACTTCCAGGGCATCTCAAAGCCCTGTGTCAAACAGTGGCACAAAAGAGAAAAAAGATCTTTTCACTTCCTCAAAAGATGAATTTTGTATCAAAACTGTTTTATCTATGTGCACTTTAGACATGAAGATTATTGATAATAGCTGTAAGATCATTTTTGCCACTCAAGTTCCTCGTCACTGCTGGGAACACTTCAAAAGAGTACAAAAAGGCAAGAATTTATCTGTCACACTGCACAGATAAGCTGAAAAACCAAACCACTACTAAAGAACCTTTTGTTGGAAAATCCCCAGGCACAACATGACTGTCACAAGGATCCCCACTCTCCCGTTAGGACCCGTTCTCTCCGTGATGAGATCCGTGACAAAGGGATCTTTTCTAGAGCAGCTGGGTGAGAAAGAGAGGTTCTATCCCTGCCTCACCAGCTGATCACCAGCCTGGCATCACCTGGAAAACTGCAGGGAAAACTTCAGCTTCACACAGAAACACACGCCACTAAAAACTTCTTGAAAATGTATTCACAGTTTGAGCTTCATCAGGTAACTTCCCTGAAGCAGCATTCAAATCCTGCATTTGTATGTCCCGGTGTCCCCTAAGTCCTTCCACAAATGGTGTTAGAAAGGGGGGAAATTCCCCGAAGGGTAGAGACTGAATTGTGTTTCAGCTGTGTGAAGTGAGGCAGCGATCTTTAACATGCTGAACGTAGCCTATGCAAATTTGAAAGGGCTGTTAACCGAGGATCACTGCTGTAATCTCAGCGCTTTGTAAACACGCTCCTGCTCTACACGCTGCAGCTTTTTACATCACCAAAGCCCATGCCGTTTTCTCAGTTGCAGAGGCTCACAGAAATATGCACCTTCAAAATCCATTTATTTCACCTTGCAATTTCTTTTGAGTAAATTACTGTTCTCTCTATTTATACTTGCAGGCAAGTATAACAAGAATTATTATATTCAAAGTGTGCTTTTATCAAATGATCCAGGAAACAAGTTTATTAACTGCAAAGCACATCAGAGAAAGTTTAGAACACACAAAATTATCAAACTAAAGAACATATTTTATTTTTAATAAAATAGTGGAGCATGAAAAATAATTGTATATTACAAATATATACAGCAGAGAACTGTGCACCCCCAGCACAGTAAAGAGCATCACTCTATACAAAGCTTCCCTTTGCAGAATCTAGTGCTTCTTGATCTATTCATAGTGAGAATTTGTTTAACAATAGAAAGAGTCAATAAGCCCTTTGGGTCTCTTTGAATTGATCCCCCCCTTTTTTTTTTGCACAAATCAGTCCAAACGTGTATAACATTGGCTTGATTTCCATTAAAAAGCCACAAAATGTAACACTAAAGGGTTTCTGAGGACTAGACCTCTTAGTTCTTTTGTTAAGAGATTTCTTTTGTTGTCTTTATGTACAGCAAAATACTTGTTTCTCTTTTCATGTCATGGTAAGAAAAAAAAATGTATTGCACATTATTCTTATTCACAAAGTTTGTGTCTGGTGCAGGAAGTTTCTCTTTTGGTGAAAGAATATTGGTGAGCATTATAGATCCAGCCTATTTTTAGGCACTGCAAGCCCAGTGGGCTGAGAGGAGCTGTGCAGGGTTTTAAAGTTAGCACGGAGGGTGTTTTCCCAGAGAGCATCCTCGCCCAGGATAGGCCTCCTCCTGTCCCTGCAGAGACAATGCTCACTTGGGCACTTCTAAAATCAAACCACTGCTCCCTAAAACTTGGCTATACCTTGTTACTCAGAGAGCTGGAGAAAATCCAGCCCAGCTACATGAAGAAGTTAAATAAGTGTTGGTTGTTGTGTTTGGTTTTGTTTTTTTTTTTCAATCTGAGGGATGGATGTGACTCTCAACTACAAATTAGTAACAGAACAGACTGTTTTAATTCACAATATTTCTTTCACATAAAACCTTTCCATGAGTACATTTACCTTCAGTTTTTCACCAGGTCCTGAATTCAGCATGATACATTTTTGTGCCTTATTAAAATGACAAAAAAAGCACCATTCATTTTTAAATTTCTGACTGCTACTGTGGACATTTGTAAGTCTGTGAGGTGAGATACAGTCTTTTCTAAAACCTGGTCACACACAGGTGGGTGGCTGTAATGTTGATTCATATTTTGCAAGGTGAGTTTTCTGTGGGTGTTGAGGTTTTTTGTAGATCCCACTACTCGTAATAACACTTGCGGGTTTTCTCCTACTTCTCTTCTTTAATCTCCGACTACAAACATTTTGCCAGGATTGAAGAGTCTTGGAAGTCCAGATCCACATGCCACTAGTAATGCCCACAACTAATAACATAAAAATTTTGACCATAAAAATTTCTACTGCTGGGATAGAGTTATTCATCATGCAGTCTAAATTTTTAGTCTGATTGTTCATCTTGCATTTCTGTTGAGTTGCCACAATTTTCCAATAATCCATGTTCAGTCTCTCATAAAAATAGCAAGCTATCACGCAAGTTGCAGGCACTGTATACAAGACTGAGAAGACACCAATCCTGACCATAAGCTTCTCCAACTTGTCGGTGTTTTCTCCACCTGTTTTCATCACCCTCCTGATATGAAAAAGGGCCACAAAGCCAGAAAGAATAAAAGAAGTGCCAATGATTAGGTAACAAGCCAAAGGAATGAGCACAAACCCCGTCAAGGCGTTCACATCCATGCTGCCAACATAGCACAGCCCTGTCAACTCGTCCCCAGCCACCCTCCTCATCACCAGGATCATGATGGTCTTCACAGCCGGGATGGCCCACGCTGCCAGGTGGAAGTAGCTGCTGTTGGCTTCGATTGCCTCGTGCCCCCACTTCTTCCCAGCGGCCAGAAACCAAGTCAGGGTCAGGATCACCCACCACAAGGAGCTGGCCATGCCAAAGTAATAGAGAACCAGGAACACAATGGTGCAGCCGGTGCTCTCCAGCCCCTCCTGGATGACATAGAGCTGGCCGCTGTCCTTGTCACAGGCAATGCTTTCAGCACCTGAGAAGAGGCGGATGATGTACCCCACCGAGTAGACGCAGTAGCACATGGACAGGAAGATAATGGGCCTCTCGGGGTACTTGAAACGCTGAGGATCTATGAGAAAAGTGAGCACAGTGAAAGCGCTGGAGAAGAAGCACAGGATGGACCAGATGGCAATCCAAATGACAGCAAACTGTTTGTCATCCCTGCTCCAGTAGACATCAACCCCTGGCGTGCAGAGCGGCGCGCAGGAAGCGCTCTTTTCCACATGGTGGAACTTGCCGGGGTTCTCACAGGACGCTCTGCTCAGGCTGTCCTTGTGCTGCTGCAGATCGTGGCCGCTGCTGGGCCGCTGGGGACGAAACATGGGTGGCAGCATGCTGGAGCCCCTGGGCGGCTCATCCGACCCGTTGTTGGGGGCTTCCATGCACAGGTAATTGGGGTCGTTCTTTTTGGGCAGTTTGCTGCAGTCCAACGAGTCCGGCCACTTAAAATTGAACTGCTCCATGATCGGGGAGCACTTCAGCCTCGCCTGCTCGCACATCACCCTGCAGGCTGGGATCGGGGTGGAAACCTGCTCCGTGCACATCGGGGCGTAGAGGGAGCACAGGAAAAATTTCAGATGGCTGTGGCACCCGTACTCCACCAAGGGGGCAAACTCGTGCAGCTGAATGGCAGCTGCCTTT
>NW_005054362.1:586791-601726 GCF_000277835.1 Geospiza fortis
AAGAAGAAGAAAAAAAACCTGTGCAGGATCCGCCTCGCATACGACATCCACTTTGCATGAGAAAGGTGAAGCTGACACGGTGATTACTTTCCAATCACTCGGAACGCCTTGAAACCTCCTTAAGGACCCCTACAGGTTCTCCTTGATCGGCACAGATTAGAAAAAGCCCCATTTGTTTCTCTCTCCTTCTCTCTTTCCTTCCTTTCTGCTTTCCCTCCCGTTGCCCTCTGTTGAAAGTTTAACAAGATCTTTTCTGTAGAAGGCGTCAGCCCGCCCTCCCTCGCTCAGGTAGGAAGCCAGGGAGAGCGAAGGCTTCAGACTTCGTGTCTCCTAATAAGAGGGTTGAAGGTGTTGCCTCCTTGACTGCCTTTATTGGAGGGGGGGCAAAGCTTTAGCAGGGAGGATGTGGGGAGGAGGATGCATTTTATGGCGAGTGCCATAAACTCTTCGCTGCCAGGGTCATAAAATATGGTTGCTTTCAGCCTGGAGTCTCAGCTTTTTTCAAATGTCGTGCTTTGTCTCGAATTCCTAAGTGAACAGGACAGGCAGGATTGCTGGAAAAGTACCTGATTATGGTTTTAATCACAGTGTGGCATCACTCGAAAAGTAGGCTGATTTTTTTTTTTTTCCCCCATTCCTTAAATAAGAAATGCTAAGAGGACAGGAGACTTACCCTTGGGGAAGTTACTTCATCCATTATAGAAAAGATACTTTCAGATTTTTGGAGACGGGAATCGTTCTAAAGTGAGTTGTGTTTACTTTTAAAGTTAAGCTTTGAGATTTTATTTTGCTTATTGGTCTCTTCGAGCTAGAGAAGGAGGAAGTTAAATCCCCAGCCAAACTCCAGCTCTCAGTTTTACAGACGGAAAGGAGCGCAGTGAGCAGAAGTCAAAGATTAGCTCTGCTCAGCTCCCCCTTCCCCGCCCCCCACCCCCCTTTGAGCTCGGTTTTAGCGAACATACTAATGAAGAAGGAAAATCTCTCTTTCATTTCATTCATGCTCACCCACACAAACCGGGCTCCTCTCCATTAGTGCCTGTTTCTTATCGAAAAGAACACGGATTCTCCTGGAAACTCCCAAATCCCGCAGGGTCAGAGTTAATACCCCACCAGCTCTAGAAAAGAAACCGTTGGCTTCCTCAGTTGTGATAAGGGTGGAATGGATCCAAGCAAGGACAACAAACCAGGGCTAATGTTTGTCTCTGAAAGCTCTGAAGATGTGGCCAGCTCTTGCCAAGGAGTAAAAGCCATCATAAAAATGTGCCTTGAAAAGCGAGGTCCTTTCTGTGGCTTCTCAGGGCACCGAGGAGATTAGATTTATAAAGTACTGCTCTGAGGGACCGACCTTTCCTCGGACACTTTCAGATTCCTCGGGGAATGCTTCAAAAGCAGGCAGTGCTATGAGCAGAAAAAGAGCTTTATTTATTTTAGTGTGTCTGTGTGTGCGAGAGAGAGGGTGTGCTGGGGCATTTCCATTCTTCATTAATCTAAGCCTGTTTTCTTAGTATTTGTATTCATCCTGATTCCTCTTCTAGAGAGCTCAGCTGGGGGTAGCAGGGAAGTGTGGGGAAAGCTTTTTCAAGGGACAAGTAAATTCTGCTTTAAAAAGTAGAATTTAAATAATAATAAAAAAGTAGAATTTAAATAATGCATAACAGGCACATAGTCAATGTTTGTTTTATCCAACTGGATTGTTTGGGAGCTTGTTTTTCTTTCTTTTTTTTCCAACAAGTATTTTTGTAGAGCATATTCTATTGGCACTGACATTAAAGTAATCTAGAAAAAAAAATACAAGATATAAAACATGGCCTTTTTTCTTCTGTAACACTGATAGCAACCTTTTTCTCCTAAGAGGCAGAAAAGAAACACAAATGAAAGTGAGAAAAAAAAAGGGGGGGAACCTCCAACCTTTGTAGTTGTGTCTCTCTTAATTGATCTTTCATGTGCCAATTTAAATCAGCCTTGTTTTTCTAGCCATTGCTTTAGCCAGTGCATCCTGCTTTAGATCATTTATTTTACTTTCTATATTTTTAAGGACTATCTACACGTATCAGCCATTCAACGAGCCTGAGTCAGTGAGAGTAACAAACAGAACATTATTAGAGAAAAATGAGAGCGCTGAGAAATCAGCAACTGGAAGATACCTCTGTAACTAATAAATGAAAAGAACCTTTTGAAGGCTCCAGCTGAAAAGATATTTTATTTTATTTTTTTCTCCTGTGTGTGGGATTTGAGATGTGTGATTCTATGGAGCAGCCAGGCACCCCTGCTGCTAGGCCCTGGCTAGGAGTTGGCCCCCCTCTGGCAAATGTTATGGAGAATTGGGAGGAATTTTATGGCTGTCTTTTCCCTCAGCTCTTTTTTCTTTTGTCTTCTTTGAAGAATGACTTTAGACATTTTATTTACATATTTAACCATGGATGAAAGAGGAAAAAGAAAGCATTTGGGCCGTTGTGGGAATAGTGATATGTTTAAATTAATGGAAATCTTATTAGGCTTCTAAAATTTTAAGCAGAAGATTTTTAATGAAACTTTATAATTAAACATGATTTCAAATAATGTGCCAACTCACAGGAAGGATGCATTTCTCCCTCTAGCTATCCATCTCCCCACCTCCCAAAAATGTGCAGAGGAATAATCTCTATCTTAAAGTCCAGCTCTTCTTCTGTCCCGTAAGGAAAAGATTTAAAAACTTGAATATTTAATAAGGCATGCGATAATTCAAACCATAACTAAATATTTTGTAGGTAAAGCAAACCATAAACGAGCCAGGAAATAAAAAGCCCTCGTCCTTGCAATGGCAAAGTTTCATGCTGGATAATCTATTACAGTGGCAGTGGAATAAAACACTTTGATATGGCTGATGGTGAAAATCAAAGTTGCATCCATTCAATCCATGTTAGAGTCATTGGAAATTACAGAGCCAGGCAAGGTTTTCTGAAATGGGATTAAAGAAGACCCAAATAATCCATTTGAGAGAAAATGTTCTGACACTTCAGCAGAAAAGAGAAATGAAATGAGCAGCTCGGGGAGTTGAAGAGTTAATTAGTACATTAAAGATTTTTAGTGAAATAGTCTAAATTACTTACGAAGAACAATGGTGTGTCATGACAGAACGTGCACTGATATTGACAATCCTATATTGAAGAAGTCTGTAGCTATAACTGATTTTCAAGTTTAATATTTCTGGCCAGCCATTTTATTACACAAAAAAAAAAGAGAGATCAGTTTAATGTTAATCCTATTCAATAATGCTATTCTCATCTATATTTATACACATTCGTTCACTTTTTAACTCACACATTTTATTCCAGTAATGAGTTCTATTTATATATTAAAAACACAGGTATTAAAACATATATTTTAAAAGATGTTAGCCATACAGATAACAACTGTGAAAGAAAAGGATCACACACATGAAAAGAAAGCTGATAGCTATTCTAGCAATGTTATAAGCCTGCATTTCTTCCTGAATTTCCACTAGATATTAATAAAATTAAATGGCGTGCAGAGAAATGTTTATTTTCTAAACCAAATGGGTTTATTTTTTCCTAGCTACAGAATCTTTGTAGCAGTTTTCCTCCAAAATTTAAGTAAACACGTCTGCCTAATAGGTCAGGCACACTGAGAAATATTCCCATGCAAGTGCGAATCTGCACAAAGCACAAAAGTTTTAATTGCCTTAGAAAGCCACCACCACCACGAGTTAAAAGAATTAAAAACAAAAACAAATCATAAATGGATGAGTGGGTTGTATAGTATTGCTCTAATACAATTTAGCTGGCTATTTTAAGGGCACTTCCCTTGAAATGTGGTTTGAAATATTACCAAAGGTTCGACGGGGTGCATTAGTGTGAATTGCAAATCAGAACATTTCTTTAATCCCCTTTTCATGGCCTGGCTTCGGATCAGTGGCATCTAAGGGACTCCCCACTGCTTCTGGCTCAGGAGGAACCATTCACTGGGGCAGCTTCCCTCCTCTATTCCCACAGTCCAGAAAACAACACCACAGACAGACACCCTCCAAGTAAATTAGATTAAACTCCTTCTCTTCCACAGCACATTAGCCTTTTCACTGCCCAAGATTCATTATTCAGCTACTCCTAATTTAAAGATACAGTATTTTTCTGCTCTTAGGAACAAAAACAACAAACAAAACTAAAGCCAAAGCAGAAAAAAAAAGGAAATTCCTGGTCAGAAATAAACCTGATAATGCTAAAATGACATAAAGGCAGGATGAGAACATCCTTTTCACTTATACTTTAATATTACAGGAATATTATAATTTTAAAGCACAGGTTGCAGCAGAAAGTTCCACAACCACTAAAAACAAGAACAGGCTCAGTAGAAACAGAAAATGCACTCAGATTTTCTTTTATTATAAACACCATTTGATAGCCTTCATTCACCAGTCTTTCTGCACACAGTGTTTGCATATCTTGCAGCAAAATCTAGGCTTGTAAAGGCATAAACAGTGAAAAGTGCAGACGATAGCAAGGATTAATTAGTTCTCTTGTTGTCATTTCCTCCCTTATTTCCATCCATAACTTCTCCACTCCTCCTTTCCAAGGTAAAACCAGTCTTTCAAACCCTGTGTCATGTGGGTCTGAGTCTGCCCCTGCACCTTGCACACAAATACAAATTCAAGCAGCCAGCCATCTCCAGGAGCAGCAGACCCCGAGACAGCTGTCCCTGGGACCTCAGGGCTCTGCAGTACTGCACTGCTGGGCACTGCTGTCCGTGCCCATGGTGCCTGTGTATCCCTGGAGGTGCAGAGTCCTTCCCTGGGACCTCAGGGCTCTGCAGTACTGCACTGCTGGGCACTGCTGTCCATGCCCATGGTGCCTGTGTACCCCTGGAGGTGCTGTCTTAAGGTAATTTTGATGGATTGATAATAGTATCAGTTTTAACCTTTAAGAATCCTTGACACAGTTAAGATCTGAACCAAAATTTAGGAGTTGAAAGATTCCCATATGTATATGATATTCCCTACAGGAATATGTTGTTCCCCCATTATTTACTATGATATATTGAGGAAGTACCAAGCCCACCACAGCTTTATGTTCTACCCCTCTGCAAGAGGGCACTGGCAGAGACAGGATATCCTGCTGGAAGGGCTTCTGGCCTGACCTGCTGATCCTTTTTACCTTCTCAGGTACCAGGAATTCCTGATATGAGTTTAATCACTGCTGTAAGTTGGCCTTGCACATTCTCCATCTGGCATTTGAATTTGAAGAGTGTGATGGCAATCACACATTCTCTGAAGGAAACATGAAGAGTGAGAAACTGAAATGCCATAGTTTGGAATGCTATTTATTATTTCCAGATCAGGAGAAAGAGATGCTCTGTGTACATTGCATGCGAGAGGCACAGGAGGGACGGAGCCAGCAGTGAAGGCAGCCATGTCACATTTCTCAAAATCGCACAAAGGTCACATATAAAAGTTGATTCTATCCAAAAGTGCCTGGTGTGTTTCTAGCCCAGTCTTTCCCTCACCTGATGCCACTAGAACTGAATTGTAGCTGGTGGCAGCACCTGTAATTTCAACGTCAGGCTGCAGGACAAGGGAGACTGCTCAGGCTGAGCTGGGGCCAGAGGGGCTGTTGGTGCTTGAGCCCCACACTCACTCACAGCCTACACCCATCCCAGTGCCACCAAATACAACCTCTTCTTTTACCCTCATCATACTGAACGTGACCAGGCTGTCCAGAGCAGGAGTTGGATAGAAATGTTAAAGCATTTGACAGAGAATCCATCTGGCTCAAACCCACAAACTGCCAGCGTGGGACAGAGTGAGGCACAGAATACTTTTCTGTACAGTGGAGTTACACCAGTAGGAAATATGGGGAGGAAGTGTTACATCTATATCAGTCTTAGATGTTCTGAGGTCTTTTTTCCTATTTAACTTATTATATGGAAGTGATTAAAACACAGTGGGAGGAAAGACCTGCTCAGTCTGAAATGCTTGTACCAGATAGGGAATGCACAGACAAGAGCATGGTAAAGTATAATGAGATATTAGTGTTGGAAATGTCTCTGTGTCCTCCAGCCCCTTGTCTAACTTAGTGTTTTCCCTGTCTTTAAATGAGAAATATTCTGCTTGATGAAGGTGAACAGGAAGTGCTGGGACACAGTTGGAATGCCCCATTACTCCACAAGAGAGTGATCAGAAAACTCAGACATTTGGGAAGGTACTGCCAGATTCACTGCCAGTTCTGTACACATACATTTGAGTTTGGCAACCTCCTGTTCAAGAGTACAGGAACACTGTTACATGCTGCACACATTAGGCAACCATGTATACAAAATCAATTCAAAGCAGCTGTTGGAGACCAGAGATTTTAGGGGAGCTATAGGGTGAATTCCTCCATCTATACATCTTTTTTTTTGAAAGTGGGAATGCAAAGGAGGAGGGAATGAAAAATTGATACTGCTCTGTGCTCCAGATGAAAGAACAAACATAATTTTATTTTCTTTAATGACTCTACTGGATTCTGAAATTAAACCCAGCGGGTAAAAAGATCCTGTGCAGATTTCAAAAGAGATCATGTAGTCTGTCCATGTGCTAAGGCAGGCACATTTTTTAAGCCCTGCCATGTTCTGTAAAACTGAAAAAGGGTTATCCCTGTAAGCGTTCTGCTTTCAAAGCCATCTCTCTCCCTCCACCTACCCCAAGTCAGTGGATATTCCAAATAAATGTCATCCTAACTTTAAATGTCATTTGTGGTTCCTCCCTCTAAGTTTAGAAGGAGAATTGCTGTATACTCTGCATTAAATATTATTAGACCTCAACATACAGACAGCACGCCCTTTTTTTTTATCCTCTCAGCAGAACCAGACAGAAAAAGAAGCCAAAAAAACAAACAAAAAAACCCCAGCCATATAAATAACTGAATATAATCCCCAGTACAGATTTCAAACCAATTGAACTGAGAATAGCTAACCTTGGCTCTGAACTCTCTCCAGCTGCAGGTTAATGCAGTTAATTGCAGAGCACCTGGTCTGAGCCTCAGGTGTATGAATCATCCCCGCAGCACACCTTTCAACCCTTCCTTCTCCTCGCATGGCCCGGGGCAGCTGACAGGCTGCTGCAGCTTTGTTCCCGGTGGGTGTGCCAGCCTGCTCTCAGAACTCCCTGCTCAGGAGCCAGGGGAGGGCTCTTTGCAGGCTCCATGGGTACCTGCTGGGTTGGGGGAGCCTCCTTCTACCCAGTGCGCCTGAGCCCGGCTGTGCCAGGCTGTGCCAGGCTGGGTTAGTATTTCCCCAGCTGTGCCAGGCTGGCCCAGGCTGGGTTAGGCTGTGCCAGGCTGTGCCCAGATGTGTTAGGCTGTGCTCAGCTGTGCCAGGCTGGCCCAGGCTGTGCCCAGCTGGGCCCTCTCCCTCAGCTCTCCAGGCTCCTGCAGGCACGGGACAATCAGTCCCGTGATCAATGCCCTTACACTGCTTGCACAGCCTCAGCACCCCCGGGGCACAGCAGCACTGCTGCTGCTCCTGGAACGGTGCCAGTGTGGATGCCCAGAGCAGCGTGTGCCACACCTGTACACGTGCTCTGTTTGGAGCACTGCAGCATCCCCCTGTCTGTGTACACACACTGCACATCCCTGCAAACCCAAGGCCAGTCCTCTCCAGCTCGTTTTTACTCCACAACTGAACTGCTCAGCCCTTCAAACCCAAGGCCAGTCCTCTCCAGCTTGTTTTTAAGTCCCCAAGTGAGCTGCTCAGCCCTTGTCCATGGAAAGCCTGTTCTTGGATGCAGATTTGTTTATACATCAACAGCAAAAAGGCTAACTGAATTAACTGTTTACCTAAACACTGTAACATAGATGCCTAGAACATATGTACAGCCATGTGTGTTTTATAAATAAATACCTATGTGCACATGTGTCAGGCACTGAAATGCCTACAGGGTCTTTTGGTAAGGGTGAGCTACTTGTAGATACTTGAAGTTCTTGCTAGTCTGGGATTGATTATGTCGTGCTTATTAAAGTGGTTTGCAGCTTTGGACTGGTAAATATAATTTAAAAAGGGCAGGACAATGTTTTGAAAATAGTTGGTCACTACTTTGCACAGACATAGCTCTGGAAGTGCAGTTTCATTTATCTCACCAAGTATTAACCGAGCTACATCTCTTTACAAGGGTGTAATAAATCATGTCACATGGCATCCGTCAACTACTGGTGATACACAGATAAAGAACATGAAACTAAGGGATGTACAGAAGGCTGGTGGAGAAAAGTCCTGAGGAGAAGGCAAATGAGCTGTATTGAACCTGTACTTTATACACAGAATGAATGGCTGTTTGTACAGAAATTGTACTGTAAAGACAGTCTGGAAATTATAAAACTGCCCTCTTTGGCAATACTGATTCCTTGTTTTTTGATGTGCGTTAGCACAGAAGATTAGGTTACTCCTTAATTAAACACAAATAACAATCAGACATTGTGACAACAATCTTGATGTTGTCATCTTTTCCATTGTAACATTCCATTGCACTGGTTGGCAAACTACCACCCAAATATCAAAGTACTCACTCCCAATGATTATTATTTCAAGCTACTTATTTTCAGTCTGCCTGATACTCTTGCTTTCTGCCTCTTGCTTCATTAAGTGTACCCATATATAATGAGAATGTTAAAGTGTAAAATACTAAATCTCTGACTTCATAGCATTTGACATTTTCTTTGTCCAAGCACAATAAAGGAGCAGACCCAAGGGAAGTGTGAACCAAGCCCTGCAAGCCCCAGGAGCAGGAGCCTTCTGAGGAGCTGGGATGCCTTTCAGACAAAAAGGCCAAGTCTGCTGCCATGGAAGTCACCATCAGAACTCTTGCTGCCTTACACAGAGTCAGCACTTTGTAGCTGGAGAGGTGATGTTCAAATGCAGCTTTGGAGCCCACAGTGCCAGCACAGCTCAAGGGTGAGTGGCAGACCCAGAAAAGCAGGGCATGCAGCTCCCCTCCCAGGCCACACACACAGGAATCTCTGTCTGTGATGCTTGGGTTAGGACAGATGCTTATCTCTGATAACCTGTAGGAAAAGTGGTGTCTCTGCCCTAATCTATGGATAAGACTTAAGGAATCAAAATAGTTTCCATGGTTACCATTAGTCACTGATGCGATCAATATTTAGATCAATACCTGAGGTCATTAGGGTGTACCTTCCTCCTGTGTAATTGTTTCATTCAGTTGGGTGGGAACACCCTCTGCTGCAGTGACACAGATGTGCATCCATCCTGATGTGACAAGAGAACCCAAGTCATGCAATTCATTATCCAAAATGGGCTACTGGAGGTCAGGCATAACTCCCCTACTGTAAATTCACATCATCTCTCTGCAGGGCCTGAATGAGGCCTGGGCACCCCTTAAGCTTTTTGAGTAATGCCAAAGTGATGCACAGTGGAGAATTTCACCATAAGAAAAAGGGTCCCTCTTAAATTCTGTCTGAAAAACAGAATATATTAAAAAGCAGCCATTCAAAGTCCACGACATAAATGGGAAGTTGCTCCAGCAATCCTAATTTTGTTCAGTTATGGGCTCTAGAATTTGCTTTTAATGTTTTCACTGTCCTTGGCTTTGGGTTTATTAAAAATTCAACTTGAAATTCAATTAGATGATAGTTTATGTTATTGGAGTAAATACAGATTTACCATCTGATTACTTACTTAATTTCAGTTTTACTTTACAATTTCAAAGCAGTGAAATAATACAGTTGCCATCACCTCCCCATTTCTACTTGCCCCAGGTACTCCTGAAGAATCTCTCTTTCAATTCCAGAACAAATGTTTATAAAATGCTCTTTCAAAGGTAAAGCAGAGGACAGACACATCCCTTCTTCCCTCTTATGATGAATGTTTGCTGACATAGGTCATAAACTTTATAGCATTCATTCCAAACAAAAGCCTGCTATTAAGTAGTGGGGGATATCTGTAACAGCGGAAAGAGGAAGACTTGCTCTTGTTTCTATAGTTCAGTTTGATTTTATTACTATTACATTTCAGTGTTTGGGTTATTTGGGGTTCTTTAAGAGGGAAATAAAAGAAGCGTGGACTTAATTTTGTTTTGCTTCTAATCTCTTGCCAAATGAATGAGCTGGAAGCATTTTATCCTGACAAAATATGGTCTGAGCTGTGAGAGTTCTGACTCATCTGCTGCTGTCCAGTCTCCCTTGAGAAACAGTTTTGTGTAGCCAGGGAAAGTTTTGGTCCATGGAGTCTGTGTTAATGTGTTTATTGTTGGAGATACTTTGAGCCTGGGATCCCCCTGCCCTGTGAAATGGGAGCACAGGGGAGCCCTGAGTTTATGGGTGAGCCAGGTAATCAATCAGTACAGACAACAGGGCCCTACAGACAAGATTTAATAAGAAGAATGAATGGAGCCAGCTAAGCCCCCAGGGACAGATGAGCCTACTTCTCATTTTCTGTTTATTAAAACCATTCATATCAATTTGTCATGTGGGAGCATTTAGTCCATTCAAGCCCAAGTGTAACTTAAAAGTCTTATTAATAATACTTTAAATACAGACTGTCAGATTCCTCACACACAGGTGATAAGAGAACCAGAGTGGCAGCTTAAGATGCCACGGCAAGATGTACTAAACAATGGCTCAAACTTACTTTTTCTGTAAGTTCTCTGAAGCCAGAGTAGTTGCAGAAGGCATGAATTTAGGAATGCACTCCAAAGGCCACATACGAACTTCTCTGAAGTTGCCTTTTTTTTTTTATTTCTCATTAGCTTTCTGAGATTTGTCTTTCTATTTGCTCTAATTGCCTGTGAACTGATCTCAAAACTTGTAAGAGTTTCTGGAAAACTCAAAAAGTTTGTTGGATTTTTTTCCTGGGGATGAGAAGTACCTTGCAAGCTCCTGCACTTGTGAAACCCGAGGCTAACTCCTGGCTGTATTTGCACACTCACTGTAGAGATAAGGTCTCCTCATCCATGGAGCTGTGAGGAGCTGGAGCACAGCCCTTCTTCAGGCAGGACTAGGTCAGAGCACTACAGCTTGGGCATGGCTCTGGGGAGAATCCTCTTTCCGAGACATTTAACAGTGAAATTTATCCCAAAAACTCAATTGCTGAGGAACTAGCCCTGTCAGGCTGTTATTCAGCACGTCCCTGTGCAAATGTAATATTTTTATGAAATTTGGCTCAGTGTTCTGCCTGTCTGTGTACTGGTGTGTGCCTGTGGGCTTTGCCCAAAGCCTGCTGAAATGAGGGTCTCTTCATTTCCTTGAACTGCCCACAGCTCAGAGCCTCTAAATGCCAGTTCAGAGTGTGACAAATGTCTGTTTGTGAACTCTGGGAGTGCAATTGCAAAGAGCAAGTTGAGGTGCAGAAGAGTTTTCCTGGTGTGGCCTTGGCTTTGCCTTACCCTCTCCCATTCATCACCAGTAATCCAGACACTTAGCCCTGGCATAACATCCATCTTCACATATGTAATTAGTATCACACCTACAGGCTCTGTTTCTTTTAAATAATCCTTTGATGAATGCTAGAGATATTAAGCATGTTATTAGAAGGAGATGGTGCTTAGAAGAAGGGAAAAAATGCTGTGCCTCCTGACAGCTTTGTTCTTTTGAATTATTACATGGTAGAAAAAGAAAACAAAACCTTTTCTCTCTTCCAAAAGAATATACAAAATGCTGCTATGGATCCAATTGAACTGTTTCAAGTTCCAGTAGTTACTAAAAATCCAAGGCAGAAAGGAAAAGCAACCTCAAACTCTCAAAATATTCAATAAACTCATGGCCCAGGACTAGCTCAATACACGACAGCCTATAAACATCAAGGCTGGGAACTGAAACAACTTCTTGGTATGAATGGCCAGACCAGACCTCCCTCCTTAAACTAAGCAACTACAGTACCTGGTAAAGTTTTATAGCCCTAACAAGACCTTTAACAAATTAAAGCCACTGGAACCAGGACTTTGTTCTTTCTTTTCAAGCTGCCCACCTTCCCATTCCTGTCCAGAAATGCCACTCCCCACGGATGGTTTTAATTCAGGTCAGAATGGTACAAAGCTTAGTGATCATACAATAAACCTTTCAAAGGAGAATTTAGGTTTACTGGAACTGTTTAATTGTTGTAGAAGCTCTGCTGTAATGAAGACAGACTTCTGTCATTTTTGTATCTTTGTTATAATTGACTAAATCTATTAGAATATATTCATAGCTGAGGGAAGACTGGGATCCCTGTGACTGCACTTATATTTGCATTATTTATGTAGCAACAAGAACTAGATAAGGCAGAGAAATAAGATCCTTGATCATCATCTCCTTTGATCATCCCCCTTCCCCCACTGCATGCACAGAGCTCACCATGGAGGTATTCTGGTTCAGAGCTGGGGTTCCATGGAGCACTTCCAGGAACACCTCACCAAAGTGCTGCCTTTGAGCCTTCCTGGGGGCTGCTTGTGTTGGCTGTGGCAGTGCCAGGTACCAGCCTGAGGGTGCTGAGCCCACAGGTGCAGTGCAAACCCTCCTGGCCCCAGAGCAGGGGCACCAGGGTGCAGTGCAAGCAGAGAAGGGAGCAGTGACCAGCCCAAGGTCACTCTGGGCTGCTCAGGCAGGGCACTGAGGACCTGCCCCAGCGCAGCTTCCCCTCACAGACACAGCAGCTCTCAGCAGAGCCCAGCCCCTGCCTGCTCCTGCTCCCACAGTGAGGCAGAGATTCCTGAGCAGTGCTTCCCACAGTGCTGTGAATGTTCAGGCATTTTCTATTTCCTTCTAAGAACCTTCTGTTTTCTGGGGGCTTTCACTGCTTGAATTCCCAGCCAAAGAGAGACGCCCCCAGAACACCAGCAGTGATCCAAGGGAGCCCCTTTGCACACACCTGTGAGGAATACACAGCAAGGATGCTGCTTCACTCCCAGTTTCGGGTTCAACTGAAAATCACATTTCCCAAGCTGTTTTCCCAGTCTGTTCACAAAAGCTCTTGGGTTTAGTACAAAGCTACCAAAAAGTAGAAAATTGCTACCAAGACTTTGCATACTTAAAGGAAAGGGAAAGCACATTCCCATCCATAATAGGATGTAAACCATGGCAGTTTAGAAAGAAAATGCTGGGAAAATCCCTTCCCATTACATGTATGAGATTTGGGTTTAGCTCTAGATGGTTTTTTGAATTCATTGTCAGGTTTGGCATGTGCCCTTCTGCTGCCTACACAGGAGCCTAAGAATCAAACAGAGATTCTGAGGATGTTGTGCTTGAAATCAGCCCCCGTTTGTTAGGGAGCTTTCATGGTCCAGGTGTAAAATCTCCAATAAACATTAGACATAGCTCAGACAGACAAAGCCACCCCTGCTCTGACAAGATGTGAACCATGAGGCCACAAAGTACAAAGAAGCAGCTTCTGACATCGAGACACACATGGTATTCTTAACTGACACCCATAAAACTGAAATTAGTCAAAACACATTCTTCACCAAGGCTTGGAGCTTGGAGCATTTACTGCACACTGAATAAAAATCCCTACAAAAGAGAAAACTTCAGCTGATGAGAATGAACTTTTGGTCTCCAGAGTAAAAAGAATTGAATTCATCCTATCTTTAACATCTGTACTTCTTTGCCATAAGGTACAGACAGAATCTTGTAAAATAATTTTGTAGAAGTACTTGGGCTTGGTTATTTTTAGATCTGTAAAGCTGTGATTGTACAGAAAAATCCCCATAAATATCTATTCTTATATCAGGGATTGAATACCTGTTGATAGTGAAGGCTCAGACAGTGACAGAGCAGAAAAATCCCCTCAGCCCTGCTGTGTCTTCCTCACTGGAATAACCTCAGGGCTGAACTGGAGGGACAGGCGTGGGCAGTGAAGCCAGAATTACCCAGAGCTTGGGCTTGGTGCTCGGGCATGAGCTGCAAGGTGATGGGCGTGCTCAGCTTGCTCTGAGCAGTGGTGCTGCAGAGGCCAGGACAGATGTCCAACCGAGCTGCTGCTCTTCAGACCCCCTGCTCACACCTCGGCACCTCTCAGCTGAGCTCCAACCTTGTGACAGCAGCGTAAGGCTTACAGCACTTCGAAAAAAACATCCATTTTCTCACAGCTCTCCTGATAGCAATGTGGTCAGGTAGGAGCTGGAGGGCTGCAGCAGTGTGCCAGTAAAAGTTTGTTTTCTTCTGCCAAGGAAAGTGCTGTTTTCAAGGCAGATTCAATTAAAGGCAGAGGATGTTACCTTGAGGAGCCACTTTGTTTACATTTCAAAGGGCCAGTCCTCTTCTTAGACGGATCCTGTATCATGCAGATCCTTAATGAAAAGCATTTGTTTGGCATTATACCCCAACAGCAAAGTAGATTCTCCCAGGACAGTTTGGCTGTGTGAGAAAACTTTTGTGACTGCCCAGACTTTGCAGGGTCATTGAGATAACGACCCTCACATCTGCACTTTGCTGTGCCCTTCTCAAGGAAAACACAAAAAATACCCAGATCTATTACAAACTTACAGGATTTATCACCCCAGCCTGATTTAGATAACTTCTTTTCCCTCTGAAAAAATTCCTGAACTCAACCTGAAATAAATTACAGGACTGAACATTTTGTAGTCCTTCTTACCCAGTACCTTTAAGCAATGTCCCTTTCAGACACTGACAGTGTCTGACTCTGGCCGGCAGCAGTGGCAGCTTTGTTGAGAGGGTTTTGGAAGGGTTCTCACTACACCAAGAAATGAAAACAATGGAGAAGTGACAAGGAAAATGACTGCAATCATGTTACATATTTCCTGCCTCTTGCTTCTCTTGTTATGAGCATTTTAAAAAAAGATACTCTCTGCCTCTACTGAACAATTCCCCTACTGATGGGCAGAAATTAAACTGGAAGTCTACCTGTAAGTTACATTTGAAGAATTTTTGTGATAAGATCCAGAGAAAGCTACAAGAACTTCATGTATTTAGAGAAGCAAACTCCCCTGTAATGTAAAATAGCTATAAAATTGGTATATATA
>NW_005054362.1:601781-612725 GCF_000277835.1 Geospiza fortis
ATATATATATATAAAAGCTAGTGAAGCATTTTAGTACCCATCACTTTGATGCCTAGAAAATAACTGTAATTTCTTTGTTGAGAGATCTGTACAGTCAGTTCTGTTCTGGTGTACATAATACCAATCCAAACCCATCTAAATGCTCACTAAAATCTAAAAGCCGTGCTTCCCTTGTTTTTTTCCTGGGATGCTGCTGCAGCCTGGTTTGGAGTGCTTGCTGAGTGAAACATGGAAGATCCATCCCAAAACCCCGAGTGTATTTAGAAGGAAACACCGTAATTGAGGTTTATTTCTATTCTCGTCTCAAAGCCCTCCAGAAGGGTTTGTCACGCACAGACACAGAGCCCATGGGGCTCAGCTGCCAGCTCCATTCTCAGTGGCTGGGCTGGCTCAACCAGGTGATTTTGGCTGTGCCAAACAAAGCTGGAAATGCTGTATCCTCAACCAGAAGAGCTTGAATGACAAGTGACTCATATTAGGAATTCCTTCTGTTCAATCAGCTCCCCTTGATGTGAGATAAAGAGACTTGATGAAAACAGACGGAATCCAGTTTCAGTCTTCTCTTGGGAGGAGTGAAGACCTTTTTTACATAGGGACAAGTTCATTCCTGGCATAAGGCTTTTTACTGAAGTGGAATTATAGCAGGGATGAAAACAGGTCATCTTGTTTTGTACTACATGCTTCACATCAGTGATGAAATAAACTGGGTCTCAAAGGAGAGGTGATAAAAAGTCAGCCCTTGTGCTTTTTGTGATTTCTTTTAAACTATAAAACCTCCTAATGCTTAGTTTTTAAAATATATTAGTTTGATTTATCACTGGCTTATGCAACACTCTGTGCAAAGACAACCAAAAGCTTTTTGTGGAAAATAGAACACACTCTGAAATCATCCAGAGCCAGCAAAGCACATGGACCATAGCTCTCACAAAGAAAGCCAAAATCACCTGGGTTAAGCAGCCAACTGGAAGGAGAAAAAAGACCGAAACAATAAAACCCAGCAAAGGCTTCTAATCATTCTTTGTATCTCTCTTTTGGTGTGTTTGATTTGAGATGCTTTAATGAATCCTCATTCTCCAACAAGTGCTGGGTACCTGTTCACTGGGAATCAGGCACTTCACAGCAGTCACCCACAGGCATTTAGGGGAATATTCAAGGACCTCAAGCACAGCTGAATGTTTATTTTATGATTCTATCCTGGTCTGAACTGCAGTTTTTGTAACCTGAATATCTCTTTTGTAGTACTCTGAATATATTTACAGTACTCCATAGTAATGGTTGCAAATGCTGCAGTCACACTCTCATGCAGAGCCGGCTGCTCTGCTTTGATCATCCCATTATTTGGGTTATTTTACGACAGTTTTAAATGGCTGAGAACTGCACAGAGATGACTCCATTGTATCATTAGCCATGAACAGCAAGTCCATGTTAACAAGCTGTAACTACCCCTGAACAATGTAAACAGGAAGCCTGGTGCTGGAAATTCATTCTGATGATTTCCACTCTTCTTGCAGGTCACAAAGAGAGCCACAAATTAAAAAATGTCTTCACAAAGTGCCAGCTAGGAGTTTAACTGTTGCTGGACCTAAAGAATAGATATTTTCAGCCATTCTGAAAGGTATTTTATGTCACCATTCACAACAGAATTATGTGAAAATGCCTCACCATTTTAATTTAGTTATTGCATAAAAAGCTCCCAGTGATATGTCTGACATAATGCACAAAAATAAATAAATATTAAAAAACCACTTCAAAATCTTTAGTACTTTTTTGAATGTGGTTATAAGCATAACAGCCTTGGTTCTGTATTTCCATGAGTTCAGAGGGAAGTGCTGTGACTGAAATGCTGCCAGGAGATTCCTCTCCGCTACCCAGTTTATTCAGCAGAGTAAGTATGTGGCCTAAACTCTTCTATAATAAGGATATTCTGGAGAAAACCTAAATCTCAAATTCTGGCTATATATGCAGTGTTGTAAAATGCTATGTGTTGGCAGGGTTTGGGTGTTTGGTTCATTTGGGTTTGTTTGTTTGCTTCTTTTGTTGCTGTTCTCACTTATCCCTGAAATCTTCCCAATAAGTTCCTGGGAGCAGCACCCCAGGCAACATAAAAACCCCAATTTTCTACTGTATGTCCCAGGCAGATTGATATAATCTATAGTGCAGAACAAATTGTGCCAATAATTATACTTGATTTTACGTAAAAGCAACCTCTATAGAAACAAGAGAACAAATCAAATGAAAACACAGTAATCTGAACAAATGTTTTCAGTACTAGAAGGTGTAAGGTGAGCAAATTGCTGCCCTAAGGACAAGGTGAAAATCCTCAGCCCCCCTTTCCAAAGCAAACAAACAGCAGTGAAACGTAACTTGACGCTGGTTTCCACCAAGGGAGAACATTCTGCCAGCCACCTTTTCTCCTGAGGTTGCCCTGAGTTGGTTTTTGTGCAACCTGATCCTCGCAGGAGCTGCCCCGGTGGCTCTCAGCTGGTGTGAGCGAGGCTGAGCTCTCCTGTGCCCATCAGTGCCCACCTTGCTCAAAGTGCTCACACCGCTCAGCCAATACCGACTGAGACATTTGACATGTGGAGCAAGTGTGGTATTTCTCAAAGGCACCAGTTCCAAACCCTGCAAGGTGCCCAGTCTTTAAGAGCCCTCTGGAAGCTGCAGGTTTGCAGTGAGTGAAGGTGTTTCTCCCCAGGTAACTCACATTTTAAAGCAGCAGAAATTGAGGGCTTTTTAAAAAGCTGGGCATAATTGATTTCTTGACACTCACATACAAATCAATAATGTAACTAGAAACACAATCCAGAAAATTTAAAATGTAGTACTTTGTGCCATCCAGGTTAACAGTGACCAGCTGAGACAGACTGCAAATTTGTGTGTTGAGGACTGGCTCTGGTATGGATTTATTAAGTGGGCTGAAAAACACAGCAAAGCACCACCAACACTTGTACCATAGTTGTAGTTGGATTTTTTTTTTTTTGCTTTGATGAAGAAACTATTTCACTTTGATTTTTAGAGTTTCTTTATAGCTTTTGAGTGGCAGGCAGCCCTTTACATTATTAATAAATGTTTTGAATTTAAAGTCTTTAAACTAAAAAGTTTTTTGGGGAGGAGCTTTGAAAAACCAAGAAATAAAGGAACTCATCATAACACTTGTGAGATAAAGCTGCTTTTTTCACACTGAACTTTGGTTTAATGTGTCGTAGTCATGATTTTAATAACAAATTCTATCTAATGTTGAAATAAATGCCAAGGATGATGACTAGAGGAGCTCTGTAAATCTCCTATCAAACAAAGTGGGGAGGTGAAAGTCTGAGGAGTGTAAAGGAGGGATCACTTCATCACCTCAGAACAAAACTCAATCCTGTAGAGAGGCCAAGCCCAGACACAAGAGCTTGTGCCCTGAGCAGTGGAGAGGAAGAACCTGGTCCAGCCTCCAGCAGCAGTGGGAAAGCTCTTCTGGAAGTGCACAGAAGCAAATCAGTGTACAAGGATGGGAGATGCTGCCTCTGGCCCTAGGGAATTCCTCCAGATCTGCTGCTATTTTCTTTTATTGATCTGAATCCTTTACTCATTAAATAGACAGGCTCAGAGCAGGGAAGAGTTTTTTTTCCCCCAGAAGTCAGAAGCAGCAAAAGATCTGCCTGTGCTCCAAGCCCTGAGCACAGCCAGAGCCCAGGCAGCTGTGCTGGTCCAGAGCTGAGGCCTGGTGCTCATCCACATGAAATCCTCTCTCCAGGCACACTGACAGCACACACAGACATAAAAACATCCTCTTATTGATCAAGCCCCAAGGTACAGTAGAACTGTCTTCAGAGAGCAGGAAATTGGGAATGTTTGCCAGCCAATAACCAGCTGGGGCTGCAGGAAGAGGCCACAGAAGGCAGCTCTATGGAGTGAGAGAACGTGGGGAAACAGGAGGATGAGCCACTTCTGAGCCAAGGCAGGGGATGAGCCACTTCTGTCTCTAGAGGGACCAAAAGCCCTTCCTTGCCTAATGGTGGCTTTACTCCTGCAGCTGCTAAAAGATGGGGCTGCCAGCTGCTCCTGCTGCTGCCGAGATGGCTCCTGATCACTCTCCTCCCCAAATCAACTCCACACCCACCTAACCTAGCAGCTCCTTTGGCTGCAGCAAAAGAAATGGAGGGAACAAATGGTGCTTGAGCAGCTGGTGTCCTCCTGCCCAGGGAGGACAATCTGTCACCTGCATGTCTGAATCTGCCTGAAGCACCCTCTGCACCCCGACAGGGATGCACTGGAATGTCATACTGGATACCAGCATGGTGTTTAAGGGTCAGCAAGGAGAGGTTTTCAGTAGCTGTATGGCAGAAAGCACAGAGGTTATGTCACCCATCAAACCTGCAGTGGCCTTTGGAAGAAGCCCCATATTTCCCAATTGCTCCAGTCTCACAGGAAGGGAGGCATTACCCACCACCCCTACTCATCACCTGGTGTGGGATCATGCACTGTGAACTCTTCAGTGAAGCAAAATTTCAGTTGGCAGAGATTTCTACTTGGGAAACACCTGCCAGCTGTCATTCCCATTCATGGGTTCACTGGGAAACCTCTTAGGGATGTGCAGCATAGTTTTTACGTCTCTTGCATGGCAGCAGAAGTGTCAGCAGCAACCAAAGGTCCCAGCCCACTGCAAAGCCCTTCATGATCGTCAGTAGAAGTCAAGTTTCTTGATTCCACTCAAGCAACACATGCCAGAAACAGCAGCATTCCTGTTAGAACCAGGGCTGCCGTTCGACATGCAGGACGTTCACATTGTGGTAACATAAAATCCTAATGCACGGTAATAAATACCCTGGAAATAATTTAATAATATGTTTTGTTTCATCATAAATTGACAGGAACCAGTGAATTAAACAGCCCTCTCTAGGTCTTTTCACATGATAACTCTCTTAATAACTATGGAGTATTTCACCTTTCACAAGATAAGGGTTTTGTAAAGTACATTTTAACTTAAAAGAGCCTCAGTGTTTCTGCAGGGTTTATACAGATTGATCTGCAGTAATCTATCTAGAGTTCTTTGCCTTGATGAGAGATATTTGAAGTGGTCCTTACTGTATTCTGAAGCTTCACCCATTGCATAAAGAGCTGCTTCTGAAAAAGCCCATGATGTACTGGGTAAAACATCAAGAGCAATTAGATTTAGCGAAATTATTCAGAAGAGGGCCAAGATCAAATAAACATTGCTTTTCCACAGCAGAGGGGAGCAGTCTCTCACTTTTTGCCTAACAACAAGGTACTGACGGCGGTGCTGCAAGCAGGATGGGGCCAGGCTTTGATCTCTGCAGGGGGCTCGTGTTAACCACCACTGCGAGCTGTCTGCAAGCCCACAGGTCAAGCAGGTATTTTTAGTTCTATTTCCAAGACACAGAAACATACTTTCTCTCATTTCAACAGCAGAACTATTCATTTTGGGCTGGGGAGGGAGGGGGAACTGCAGACAGATATATTGTTTAGATAAATCAAAACAAAGGAGACATTCGATATTTAGCCATTAAGAAAATACAGAATACTTCCTGTGTGACAGAATCCCTCCCACCCATTTCAATGGCTATATCCCTCATAAAAGTTAACAGGGAAGAATTAAGGAACAACATTCCACATCAACAGTCCTAAACACTACAATGACACTTCAAATTGAGCATTTTTGGATGTTGCTGCAGACTATTTCAGTGGTCAGTGAAAGAAATTAAAGAGAATAATTCAAAATGTGTATTACTGCCAGGATGAGAACAAGCTATTGTTTAATCCAACATAAAAAGATAAAATAAAAACAGGAATGGAGACATTAATTCTTGGCTTTTATTGTAGCTAAGTATGATTTGAGTTTATCAAGGCAACCTTAATGACCAAGCAAGAATGAATCCCATCTCACCTCCTCTCCTGCCTTTTCCCCAAGGACACTGAGCAGGGGAGACAGAGGCTCCACCTGTTTCCTCCTTTCCTCCCCTGCAAAGGTCTGGGTGAGAGGGTTCTGGTGAAAGCTCTACTGCAAATAGCCTGCGTGTGGTTATGCCCCCGAGCCTGCAAACTTGCACACATGAGATTCCCACCGACTTGGATGGGAATTTTGTGCATAACCATTTCAGTGTCTGACCACAAAAACCATAATTGGAATTAAAACATCAACGGAATTGTTAAAAATCCAGAACCTTGGCACCAAGATAATATGGTTTTACTTTAGACTGAATATATGACATTTACATCTATATGCTATTGTATGTCATCCTGGGCATTTTAGTAGATTTTCTTTTACTTCACAGAAAGAATACATTAAATGTTGCCCTAAATGATGTAGTAAGGATATTACAAACACATACCTTAAATCAAAGCAAATTGCCCCCCCAACACCCACTCACCCATGAAAATTATTTTTAAAAGTACAGTGCAAGCCACAACTTTTTCCTCGTGTTTATTATAAAAGCTTTCTTTCCCTTAATGTTTGATCTAACTATAAAAGGCAAAAACTATTTTGTTAGTAAAGCTCAACCTTTGGCAGCCAGCAAAGTGACTGAATTTCCTACAAACAATTTCAGTTACTCTTGTGTTTACCAATGTGCTCGTTTCCCACAATCCCTCTGGGAGGAGATAATGTCCCTGTGCAGATGTTCAATGTTATAATTGGGCAGCATTCAGCAGAAATGTCATCAGTGACACAACACTTTAACAATAAAAGAAAATGAAACAGACATCACAGGGGACTCCCATTTCAAAGCAAACCTTCAAGGATCTGAACAGGAAGCATATTTTCCATATTACAAGTTCTCATTTAAATTACAAAAGTACATTGGCATTTATTTCCTTAACAGATGAGTTTATCACCAGTTTAGCAATGAGTATCAATGGCAACTGAATTACAGTTCCTTTCATACTGTGCTTCTTTTGATAAGTCCTTTCCTTTACTTACAGCCTCTTACAGATTTCTTTTCTTCTGACTGTAACATCCAATGTTTGGCACAAATATAAATTTTCATTGTACCAAACTGCTGCCATAACACCTTTTATTTCGCAGGACAGCAGGAACAATCCATTTCAGTGGCCCTGTGCCAAGTGCCCCTTTCCAGTCAGCTGTAGCTGAGTGCCTGCTCTCGTGGCCTGAGAGCGACAGCAAAGGGCAGACGTGGCTGCACAATTCCTGTGTTTGCTGCTGGCTACAGAAGCTGAGGTGACAACGTGACAAGTGCCAGGGCTGCAGCCCAGGCTCAGGGACCCTGTGTGAGATGTTTTCTGTGCCTGAGTGATTCTGTTCACCTGCCAGCAGCACAGACAGCTAACAACAGTTGTTCCTTTCTAACCATTGAGCACCCACTCAGAAATCTCAGGCTCCCCAGGGATGTCTGCTCTGAGTCCTTTCACTAATAACCAGCCCTGTGGAGATCCAATGTGCTGGAAAAGCTGGGAAAAGCAACCCCACAAACTAATACTGGGGGAAAAGGTCTAGAGGTATGTCTAAGACATTATGATCCAGGTTTTGTTCTCAGATACACATTGGGTAACCTTTACTATCTTTATTCACGTAAGAATTCTGAGAAATTCAGAAACTGGGCAAAATTCAGCTATACCCCACCAGCTTCATTCAGAAGACAAGGGACGCTGGCTTTTCTACATACTTTAGAGGATTTACAGAGTGCTGCTTCCTGCCCTGCTCACTGAACATTACCAGGAGTGTATTTAGGTGGTACCACAGCAGCCTGCAGGGAAGCAGAGCCTGTGGGGCACACACTGAGCCTGAGGATACTGCCACCATGCACAGCACAATCCTGGGATATTGGAGACGGCCAGGATGCACTGACTGACTCAATATTGATGAAGCAATACCCAGTTATTGTCAGATGCCAAGCAAACCCAGTGTGTAACAACAGCTGCTGTGTCTCACCTCTTATCCCCATGTACAGCAGGGCACAATGTCAGTCCCAGATGTCAGCAGGTCCAGAAGGATGAGCCTCAGTTAAACTTGCCTCGGCTGGAGAAGGTTTTGCATTTGGCTGCAGAACAAACAAACAAATCTAGCTCAGTGCACAAAAGAAAACTTTGAAGTAACTTTCTTATGCAGTCTGAGGTACAATGTGCTAAAGGCTCAAATGAAGAATTGCAGGAGTCCGTACCTGAGGGGGAAAGGAGGGAGCATAAATTGGAGCAAGGAATTCACACAGTACACTTCCCTTCAAAGCATCGTGTACATTTGCAAGCCTTGCAGCTGTCATTTGCATTTTTGTCATAAACATTTTGGTAACACAGTGGAAAAACCCCAGAGCATCCAGGGTGCATCCCAGCCACCATGGTTTGCTGCACTGTGTCTGTCACAGGGCCAGAGCCTGCTATCCTCCACAAAGCCTAGAGGGGTTTGGAGGATATTCTTACTAACTCAATGCACCCACAGCTGCCACCACTCTGGGGGACTATCAGCTGCTGTAACAATTCTTTCCAGAATCAGAGGAATTTCCTTAGAATTTCCCTAAGTTTTCCTGGCCCTATCTGTGCTTTGCCCCTCTGGAAGTGTACAACCAAGCAAATGCTGATAAAAATTACAGATTTATCAAACGAACAATATACATAGGAGGAAGAACTCTTTCCATCTGCAGAACTTCAGTCACCAAACTAGCACCCTTTATGCTGCACTCCCACAGAGTAACAGCAGAATAAAAAAACCCTAAAGCTAACGCCTCTTCTGTCTTTTCCCAGCAGAGTTTCGACCCTTCCAAAGGAGACATTCCTGAGATTTTATGAAGTACAGCAGGAACGTGGTTTTCTTATTGATCTTATGTGGAAGTTGCACGAATGCTACCAGCCAAGGATGATGGTTTGAAAAAGCTGTGAGAGAAATGCAATTACTTACACACACATGACCTGTAATGACAGGGAAGGAATAAATATAGAGCTGCTGCCACCTCCTCTGCCCCCCTCAACCCAAACCACCTGCAGACGTGGCTGCTTTCTTAAGCTCCTACTGCTCTCACTGTGTCTTTGCCCACCTTCTCCAATGCTTTCATCCAATTGCATTTTGCTCTGCACTAAAATCAAATACTTGTTCAAGGCTCTGTGTAGGTGAGGGCAAAATTCCATCTCTTACTTCATTTTTTCTTTTCTTCTCCAGTCTGTCTCCTGAAGGTTCCCTTACTCTCAACTCAGGCTCCATGCCTTCTCTCCTGCTAAGCTCTTACACTGACGGTAAGGTCAGAGTTTTGTCATGCCCTGTTCCTCTTTCCTGCACAAATGCAATCTGCAGACTCTGCAGTGCTCCCCATATGCTGTGCCTGTGTTTTCCCCTCTTTTAACCACTGGCACAATTGTCGTGATGTTTGTTTTAGTGCCACTAGCTTGTTTCAGCACCACTGACTGCACGCTTTTGGTTCCTCCTGTTTGGAGCAAACCCCACAAATTTGGTCCCATTGGTGTGTGACATTTGTGTGACAGTGGGGCACAGCTGGGGCTGAGGAGGAAGTTATCCCATGTGGATCCAAAATAACTCATACAAATCCTGAGAGGAAAGGAAACGGGGAAAATAGGAAAATGGCAGTGGGGAAAGGTGAGAAATAGTAAATAGGAGAAATTTTGTGTGCAAGTTCTGACATGAGCAGATCCTACATCCATTACCTACTCCTAAAAGAGCTGACCCTGACACTGAAAATCTTTACATTGTGAAATAGAAAGTGATAGGAAGTGGATAAGATAGGATAACACTTTCAGGAAAGCAGTTATAAACCAGTGTTTTTCCGTGGATAACAGTATGAGATCCTGAGCTATACTCTGAATTTAACAGTGGAATTCCATGAGCAATGAACACTTTTTAGAAGCTACATTGCAGTGCTTATATAATGAATCAGATCTCAGTCTGCTCATATACTTCAGTATCTCAACAAGAACACAGCAGCTGGAAATAAGGAATTCAAGAGCCTACCTGACTAATTCTGTCATAATCCACATACAGAGATTTGGCATTTAGATCCTTTCAAATAAAACATCAGGGGCAGTGAAAGGTGTTGAGAACAGCTTCAGAAATTTGCCTTACCTCCTCTACCATACTACAATGCATGTACATCTGTGCTGGCTCCAGCAGATGTTGGAAAGTTTGATTTTTATTTTTTTTTTTAGCTGAAAAAGAGACAACCAGGCCTCTAACAGACCCCCTTTGATCTCACCTGGAAGGAAAGTTCTAATCTGGCCCTAAGAATCTCCACAGTTCAGGCTTAAAAGACAAAAGAGAGGAGAATGTGAAAAGAACAGGAAGCAGCACATAAAGCAAATGGGCTTAGAAACGCAGCCTGGTTCCCGGGAATGGCACTGAGTGGAGTTATGTCCTTGGAAGGTTGTTTTTGAAAAAAAAAGCTGTCTCAGAGATGTGCCAAACGCCCTGCTTTTGATTTGGGTGGCAGCAAATGGGACACGACAAGTAGAGCAGAGCAGAGCTGTTGCACTGCCCACAGCAAAGGAAGTCCCACTTAGGGGAGAGCAGGAAAAGGAAAGGTGATAACCCCCGAAATTGCCCACCCACAACAGAGGGTTTACAGAAAACAGCGCCTGGGAAGCTGCATCTTAGAGCATTTTGAGAACATTTATCCAAACACACACACACAATATAAAAAAATCAGTGTCTCTCTGACTCTGTATTTTTGTTTTTCTGCACACACAACAGATTTTTTTACATATTTATTTGTTGTCGTTCTTAAATCACAGTCAAAGGAAAATGTAAGAAGTTAAGAGGTACTGAAAATCTGTAATAGAAAATAACAGTAGCTGTTCTGCATTGGAATCTGTCCATTAATTGGATTGTTCTGTATAGAATGTTATCAACAGAACTTGCGCTTGATGAATGAAATATGGGGTGACAGGGACTGTTTTTAGGTGGGGTATTTGCCTGTAGCAATAGATTCATTCAGTTACCAGAAGTTTCTGTATTTACTTTTCATTTTTCCCAAGTTCCTCTTTCCC
>NW_005054362.1:612766-628127 GCF_000277835.1 Geospiza fortis
TTGCTGAACAGAGGGCATGAGCTCTCCAAGGCAGAATCAGCTGCTCACAAGGAACCTGTGCTGTCATGCTGTGTACCAGCATCCTCAGGAAAGGACAGGGACACTGACACCAGGCTGTGCTCTGTGCACAGCACAGCAATAACCAACATTTCGTGTGCATGGTCTGAGGCAAACATTGCCAGTCCTGGAGTCTGCGTCCTTCCCTGGGGACGTGGTGCTGGTGGAACTCGTGTACTGCTCCAGCATAGGGCTCACCAGGCTGCACCCTCAGTCTTAAAGCATTGCTCCTCCTCACTTCACGGATCAGGAAAGGAACTCCACCTAGGCATCTTTTTGGAAGCTTTTTAGTCCTTTCTTCCAGTTTTGTTAACGAGCTGATGGCCATGGTACAGCAGTAAATCTCTGCACCTTTCAAAAGTAGGTTAGCAGCCTGGCTAGGAGTGATTCCTCTCCAGCAATCTTACCTCCTCCCCCAGCACACACCCTTTTTAATTGCACATTTTCTAAAATAGTCTGAGATCAAGATCAACAAATGGTCTTTCTGGTGCCAGCACAGAAACAGGAGTATGTCAAAATGCCCTGCACAAACTGGCATGCCTGTGTGTATCACTGACGGATGTTTACACGCCTGCTTTTAAACAAACGTGTTTCCAAGCACACTTTCATAGCACAACAAGCTGCTCGAGCTTTTACCACACAATCTTTTTTTCTTTCTTTACTTTCTTTTTGGGTGGGGTTTTTTGGGGTTTCTTTTTTTTGTGTGCGTGCTTTTGCTTTTGAATTGAAGTTGCTTGGGGTTTTCTTTACTCCTTATTAACAAAGCAAATCCTGTTCTACTTGTTTACCCTCGAGGAATTCTGCTATTACAGTGATTTTCATAATTTTAATTGTAGTGCAAATGTATGAAAAAGTCTTTCTAAAACACGAGCTGTCTTACAATAGCACAGTGGTCCATGCTTGGGACCTGTTGTATTATTACTTGTAGAGTTCTTGGATTACTCCATGCATAACAAGCACTGCCAGAACACACAGTAAGTTTCAGTTCAGAGGAGTCTGCCAGCGAAATAAAATGTTCAAAAATCAAAATTAAAAATTGTTGTCAGTGTTCTGAGTGGTTCTGATACTCCAGGCACTGGGAATGTCCTCCCAGCAGGTTGGTGCCTGTGGTTCCACCCTCCTGCACCTGGACAATGGGGCTGCACAAGGAGAGCTGAAGGCACAGAATGTGGATGAATGGCATGGAAAGGTAGAGAAAAGGTTCTACAGTTTGCCAGGCTTTCCACAGCTTGCTTGTGGAAATTTTAGACACTTTTTCAGATCACAATCGAGATACTTAAGCTTATTAAAAAAATTAAATATATATGTAACAGATCAGTCTTAAATTTTTGCTTCTGGCTACACTGAAAATTTAAGTTATGGAGTCATTAACTAAAGAAAGGCATATCAGTTACATCAACATACATTGTATTTTTTTCACTAGAGGGAAAAGCATTGTCATAAAAATATAAATCTCGCAGTTTCACATGTGAAACAGAAGGCAAATTAAACTATTATACACAAGATCTGCTATATGTATGAACTGAGAGGCATTAAATAAACAGTGTCTTGTTAGCCAAAATATTGTTTCAGTTAGTCAGATGTCAACACAAGCCTTTGTACTACCCCTAAACTGACCCCCTGTAGACAGGAAGAGAAATCAAATTTGCATCAGGATAGTAAACATTAAACTAATCTTGATTTCCAGAGATCAAATTTATATTTTTATTTTGATTTACTGGATATCAAGTGTCAGTGCAAAGTGAATGTCAAAGAACATTAGTTTTCAAACTCCTGAAAAGAAGAAGAAAGCCCCTAGAGCAGTGAGCAGAACAGATCATGTTTCCTGTTCCAAGACATTCTCGTTATAGAACTTTGATGGTAAAATAAAACTCTTTAATCTGGGACATAATCCTGAAGATAGCATGCTAAAACTTGAAGGACACCAGCATGCAGATGTTCTGATGTTTTTAACCCTGGGCTACCTTGCTTGCCAAGAAAATTTAATCTCCTGACATGTACCTTCATGAAGAGTCTGCTGCTAATGGTGTCTGGGGGACAGCGAGGCTTCCTGCGGCAGTCTCATCCGGAGCTGCTGCTCGGGGATGGTGTAGAACAGAGCGCTGGGACTTCTCTGGGGTTTGGCAAAGGTGGGAACCTGGCCTGTGGAAGTTTTCTGGAAAACCTTTCTTGAGAAACCTCCAGTCTCTCATATATTGAATAAACAAGTTAAGGAAATGCTTTAGATTTGTGCACCTGACATGCGGTGAGCAGCTCTGGTGGGGGTAATCACCCAGAAAGCAAGAGATGCCACTTGCCAGGTAAATGAAGCACACACAGAAGGCTTTACAGAGCTGAAGCCCATTAATAAAAACCTCACTTTTACAAAAACCTCCTGGGCTGTGTACAATCCTTCCTTTAAAACAAGTAAAAAATGTGAAAATTGGCCGTTAAGCAAAAAGCAAGTTATCATTGAATTAAGCAAACATGCTTTGTAGACTGATCATAGCAAACATTTCTGTATGTAAGCTCTTAAACTCCGACAGCAGTGCAGAGTGAAGCACGCCTGAAAACCCCACACGAGGGGTGAACTGGGGAAGGATTTGTGCTGGCACTGTGCTGACGATAGAAATAACCTGTTTGTGGTTTAGATTAGTTAAGAACCACTGGGGGCTGCTTTTGGTAAGGTTCACTGGATCCTGCCCTGTGGGAAGGACAGGCAGTCACAGGTCCCAGTTCCAGTCTGCACTGTCGTTCCCTGTGGAGATCACCAGAGCCGGCTCTGAATGAGGAGATGTGCGCAGGGCTGACTTCAGTGCGTGTGGGAGCTGCAGGAATTCTCCACAGCATTCCACAACAACACCGAGAAGATGCAGAACCCAAGGAAAGTGAAGGCAGCAATCCTACCAACTGCACTTGTAAGCAGCTCAATTGATTAAGATCTCAGTTAAGCAAATGCAGTTTCCAACATAATCCATAAATCCATCCACGGAGTTTTCAAAAACCCAGCCTACCTGAGAGAATGGAACCAAAGCCAGCAAAAGTATCTCATTCCACCCTCAAACTCTGGGATGTGGCCAAGGGACTCAGTTTGGATCCACCCATTAGATCTGTACAGCAGGTCAGACTCACCAAAGTATTTCATGTAAAAGGCACCTTTCAGGATTTCACCATTTTCTGGTGGGGAGATTTCCCCTGTTGGTAATTTCTTTTAAAAGGACATATTTCAGGTTATTCCATTCAGAGTGAGAAAGGGATGGACTTTGTGGATTTTGGGAGGTAAATCTTACAATGATTACAGATGCCAGCTACAACAATGAAATCGGTAGGAAAGCCGACTGCCGGAGATGCCCGAATTCCTCTGTAATTAGCACATCGGGAACATCCAAATGCCAAACCCTAGCAACCCCGAGGAGCGTGCAAAGAAGCTGAGGAACACAGCAAAGATGTGACATCAACGTGACCCTGGCTTTTTACACAATATCGGGCAGCTGGAAGACTGGTGCTCCTGGAGGGGAGTGGTGGGGGAAAGGGAGCAAGAATAGCTCATGTTATTGCTTGGAAATTGTAGTATTTTTATAACTGGGACTTTCTCAGGGTATTCTCACTTTTCATTTATTCTACACTCCAACAAAAAGTGGGCTTAAAATGCAGCCCATCCAGCAATGTTACTCTCTTAGCTGATTTTCTGCTTCTGTGTTGTTGTTCTAGTAAATTTAAAAGCAAGGAGTACGTACACTGCATAAATCCTTGTGAAATGCCAAAGGGGGGTTAGAGAGGATAAGGAATAAAAGCAGGATGTTCTACTTAAAGAAAAGTAAAAAATCAAGAAAGCAGTAAAGCAGGGGTCAGGAATTCAGTTGGCCCGATTTTCTTCACAGGTATTTTTGTGTCTGTGTGTGTTTTGCCCTTCCACAATGGAGCTGTAATAATTTAGCCCTTTATTTGGCTGTGCAGAGCACCGAGGGATGCTCAGTAAATCAAACAGGTGTGAAGTGGTTGCAATCAGCCTAACCCTTGCTTTCCCCATACAGAGGTTTTGTACAAAGAAACTGTGGCTGAAATGTAGGTGTTTAAAATTAGATTTATTTTAGAGACTGAAGGGAAAAAACCCTCAAAGGATGTGAAGTGTTTTCTGCTAAGTCTAGATGTCACTGTCAGATTTCTCTGAATTAGAGGATTTCTTGGGGAATGTAGATACTGCTGTAAGGGTGCAGAAAGCCAAACATGTATCTGCACCATTCACAAGGCAGCTTCTGATTCCAATCAAAGCAAGCCAGGACTAACATAAATGGATGATATATAACAAATGGAGAAATCAAAAGGTGGCAAAGCTTCTTGCTCCTTTCCCTGGCTCTGTGCAGCTAGCCACAGGCATTGTGACACCTTAATGCCATTCAGCAGCTAGAGGTAAGTGATCTTCCTTTCCTGCAGGCTTGCTGTGCACTGTGGTTCTGTAGTTTCTTCTCCATCTTTCACATTATTGCAGTGTGGGGTTTTTTTCCAAAAAAAGGCATTTGATTTCTCTTTTGGTTGATCTTGTCTCAAATTAGATTCTGAAACTGTACTTTAGCAAAGCATCTATTCCAAGGTGTCTGATCAGCGCTGTGTCCTGGTGCCACCAGGAGCTGCTGATATGAATGTATCAGCAGTGTCCACTGGCAGCAATCGCTGAGCCTGTGCCAGGGAGGCTGCATTGATCCAGGACCATTCCTGAACCACTGTCTTATCAGTGCTAACTAGACACAGCTCAGTGACTTCCATTCAGATTTGCAAATCAGAACCATAATGCAGGTTCTGATTCATTGTACGCCTAGGTCTGGAATGATTTCCTGGTTTCAATTGTTCCTAGGTTTCGAAAAGATTTATAATTTAAATGGAAATGTTCTTACTACAGATAAGCAGGGTGATTGCTCCCCGTTTGTTATAATAGGATATAATTCCTAAATACAGGGAAGAGGGAGCTCGTGTTTTATAAGGAGAGAACACTTGTTTGTGCTTGGCTGAAACTCTTATTACACATCATTAGGACTTAGTGAGGCACAGATGCTGAATGGATGTGGGAGGATATTCTTATTAAAAACGGTTTCACATGCCCCAACCACAATAGCTGCAGCTCTGAATTGCTGGCCCTTCTTTCTGTGATAACACCAGCCCAGGGTCCATTTCTCTGCAGAGCTGGGGCACTGTGACTCTGGGTGCCCCAAACCCTGCGTCACCTGCACGGGAAGGGTTCTGCTTGACAGGCAGGACAAACCACTGAGCTGCTGAGGTTGTTTATAACATTAACATATAAACAAACATTCAAACAGGCAATACAAAAAAGAGATAACATAAATGGGTACTTCTAAACAGGCAGTGGTGTATCACTGCTTTCTCACAGGCAAGTTCTTGCTGACTTGTTCCCAATTCTGCCCGAGCTGTAATCCCCAGGAGCCAGCACTGAATACAGGCTTTGCAGGCAGCACTATCTGTGATTGGATCTGCTGACTAGAAAATATGTAAGGGCCGTGGTCCTTTCATCAGTTCTGACAAAGCTGCTAAAACAGGTTTAACCTAATTATGATAATCAACCAGACAATTTAAAAGAAAAAAGTAAGTCAGTGTGGAACAGAGTAAATGCCAGCAAAGAAAGAGGTGAAAGTTCCTGAAAGAAACTTAAAATATCAGTCTAAAAAAATCAAACCATACCAAGTTTCTGGGCTCCTAAGAATGCCTGCCAACATTTCCACTAAGTTCTTAATTTTGCCATACCTCATCTTCATAAAAGAATTAAAAAAACAACAAAAATCACCAATAAGCCTCTCTTTTCTATTTCTCTCTCTGCCTTTGTCTTTAGAGTCATTGATAAGGGCAGCTGAAGAAAAATAAAGTGCTATGATTTGTGGAACCCCCTCTTCCTGCTGCTTTGCTGCTACTTTTGTGGTGGAACCAACAAAAAAACTACTCCCCTACTATCTTTTCAACAAGGCCAGTGGAAAATAACCTTTGATCTAAAATAATCATCACTGGAGGAACATTTGGCATATAGGCTGAATGACAACAAAATGAGCTCCATCAAAGGAAGGGCAGCAGGAAAAGGAATGTGGGAGAAGGGCAGGGAGCATCGTTATAAATACAATGACATTAAACTCCATAGTTTAGGGCAGAAGGACTGATACAGCCATAAGAGAACCAGCTGAACATGATAAAATCATCCCTTTTGAAAAGGATCATGCTATGAATTTCTAAAAAACTAATCTGTGAACTGGCCTATCAGCACAAAATATGGATTAGGGCAGGTTTGGCTGGATTATTACATATGTAATTTACATCAGCTTTATCTGAAATCGTGTCCCTGACACCCCACAAGAGAGAAGAGAATTTGCAAATTCACTGATGGGAGATGGAGCTTTCACTTTTTAATTTACACTGTCCATTTTCACTTCCTGGAGTCAGCCTGGCATTTCTATCCCTAGGTGCAGTGGCTTTGGAGTGCTCGAGTGCTCTCAGATGGAATTCTCCAAGGTGTGTTTAGGTCCTATTGATAGCAAGGAATGTAAGGGAAGGAAAAATTTTATATATCTGTATCTTTTTATGGTTGTTTTTAAATCAACCTTGTAGAAAGCATCCGTGTGGCAGGATCCAGCACGGGAGAAATGCTTCAGCGTTGGGGAATGTCGGGATGCTCACACTGCCCCTCTGAGGCCACACTACAGCACGAGAGAGATGGTTTCAACAGCCCCGGCTGCCTTCATTGCGTGCAAGGTAACAGCGAGGGAAAACCCAGCTCAGGGGGGTTACAGGTGATCACGGGAAGCTGAAAGTAGTGTGAACACTTCTTCAATACAGTCCCGTGTCTTATAAAAAATATCGTAGGCCTTTTCAGAAATCCTACTTCTCTGTTGAACACTGAACAGACCAAGGAAATACCGTCTCCATACAAATTTCTGAAAGTAAATCCTTAATTTTGTAGCTTTCAGATGTACAGACAGTTGGAAGACTGGAAGTATAGAGAAAATTAAGACAGAACTCCTGTGTGCAAAGATGAAGAACGTTCGGGTACCTGTGCTCACTCCCATCAATCCCATCACTTTTGCAGATAAACTGCAAGTTTCCTGATAATTCAGTATTTTTACAGGCAATGTATAAGCTTGTCAAACATCTCAAATTCAGAAATGGCCACTGAAATGAGCAGAGAAATATCTGTGTGCTGCAGAATTCACCTGCAAATGTGTAGCAAGTTTGATAATATGAGGACTGTTTAAAGACCTGAAAAGAAAATGCACTTTTCCAGTGCACGAGAATCCAAAGGGGGTTTTAGCAGTTTTGGAAATGCAAAGCTTTGAACGTGTAACCCCCTTTTCAGCTGATTGTACAATTGGCAGAGTGATTTTGCTTACTCCCATTTCCCCAGCCGTTTTGGGGATTAATGTTTTCCAGAGAAAGATAGCCACTAGCAGATAGAAGGCTTTATTCTTCCACAGAGTTCAGTGAGCTGGGCATTTAACTTGTCTCAAAATTTACCCTTCTTAGTCACAACTTCAAAAAAAAATCTTAATCTGCAGAAGAGGAATAATGGAAGTGTTCGACTTGAAAGAGGCATTGGGAAGATCTCTCCTCTGGGGAATGCTCGTGCTGCCTGACGAGACCAAAGGCATAGAAATGAACAGAGCAAAGGAGTGGAAATCCCCAGTGTTCGTGACATCCCTGACACGAGCAGGGCAGCAGCGCATTTCCCATGGCAGGGTGCTGGGTTTGTTAGCACAGGACACGAGATGGGCACACAAGCTGGACTGAGCTGGTCACAATTCCAGAGGCTGCTGCTCAGGCCAGAGCTGTTCCTGGGGGAAGCGTTCCCTTAGCAGGGCAATGAACAGGGGAGCACCCAAACCTGCAGCCATTTCACCCTGCACCGAGGGGATGGAACACCGAGACACGGGGTGAGCTAACACTCGTATCTGAGCTCCATCGAACAAATGAATGCACAATGGGCTTCATGTGCTACAGCTCATTTACATTTCAATATCCCACAGATATCCCCTCTGCTGATTGTGCCCAAAGGATGTGCTTTCAACTTAGTTACAATCTCTTCTATTCTGTTACACATTCAATTTCTATTAGTTTTTATATCTGCAGACTCCTATGTAACTTTCAGAATCAGGGAGGATTACCACACTGCCAGGGGGTGCTTAGCTGAAATGGAGCATATGGCTATTAATATAATTATGAATCTGTTGCTTTAGGCTACATTAGATTGCCTTTGGGGTTCTGATTCTTAAGAAGAAAGGATTGAACTATAGTCACCCTCCTTTGGTACAGAAGATGTGGAATAAATAATCACTTTTAAATTTTTTTTTTTAAATTATTATTTACATGCTTCATTGAGGTAACCTTCACATAGCAAAAATTCAGACAGGGTCCTGACTCATCACATTATCTGTGGCACATTTAGCTTTAAGCATTTGTTTTTGTTTGCCTTCCTTTGTTAGAAAAAAGTTCATAATACCCTTCTAAGGCTTTGCAATTTTAATTAATTGTAATAAAATTAATATTTGTCTTTAGAATTGCCTGCTTTTCTTCAGTCCAGTGTCTGGATGCATTCATGCCCTTTTGTTCCCTGTTACAGCAAAGGTGAGTTCTTGAAATAACATATTTCAAACTATTGTATCTTGGGTAAGAATAAACTGAAAAGCATTGGCCTGCAAAGAGAAGCTAAATTAACATTTTATAAGCTGGGTAACTTGAATTGCTGAGAGCCAATTACATCAAGCATCAGTTGAAATCAAAGCTTCAACTTCTCTCTCCAACACACTAACTAGCTTGAATGTAAATCATCAGATAAACGGGGCTGGAGATTTGCATGTGTGAATAAGAGCTGAGTTAGAAACAAATCTGAAGGGTTCCAATGTACTGAAGATAAGCCCCAGATTTTCACCTGACACCTCCATCGAGCTGGGGAACAGGACACAGAGTAACCAAATTGTGTCGGGGTCTGCGAAGTGTCAAAGGGTTTTTAGGGCGAATGGAAAAGTGGTATTTGGAGGGATAGATTTCACAGAATTACAGAACTGGGTTTTCTAACTTTTGTCTCCACTGACAATCCCCCTTTCTCTTCTCAGTAAAATGAGAATAAAGGAATTTTCAGGGGAAGGGAGAGTACTGAGATTGCTTAGTACTTTAGGTCCCACAGCATGAAAAAACAAACCCTCCTTCACAAGTGAGAAAGCAAAAGAGTATGAATGAAAAGATAGATTTACAAGAATAAGAGAATGTAAGCAGATACTGAAGTTCTGGAGTGGCTCTGATTTATGAGGAATTAAAACGATCCAAAAAGAAGACGCTGTAGAGCCATTTTTTATTTAAGACCTCACGTTATGATGATTACTCGATATCTTTCCTCAAACAAGAATAACAACCTAATGTGACTGAGCTTAGCTGGGAGCCAGGAAGGGAAGGTGAGTGATGGAGTTGGAGTACGTGGCCACCTGAAAATGAACTGTCAGCAGATCCAGATGACAAGAGGGAGATTAAAATCAAGCCTTATCTCGTACCTGGCCCTGTCCTCAGGGGGTTGCTCCCGAATGTGGGGTTGATCTTGTTTTACAGTTTGGCAGTGCTCAGCGTGGACTGAAACCACTGTGATATTACATAAACAACCCATTGAGCTCACACAGGGCTGAACATCCCAGGCAATAATACCCGCTGAAAATACAGAAGTCATCAGCTAATTGCAAACTGCAGAGCTGCATGTCTGAGCAGGCCCTGGAGAGTGCTAATATTAATCGGCAAGTGCAGGAAATAATTCTACACAATGAACTCTGCTGTCTCCTAAGGCAAGCTGTTCATTTCACAGGTACCAGTTTGCAAACTGAGAATCCAGGCACTACTATTTATAAATATCTCAGGTGTAACCTTGCTGCAGGAGACCTGCAGAGCACCTTAAGTAGTTTATGGCTCATCTTGCACAATATTTCACAAAGCTCACTCACATTTCTAAGGTCTTCTTCAAACTGCCAGAGCCTGAGCGCCTTGTCCCACATACAGCAGATTTTCAAAGAACATTGATTCAAACCCATGATTTCCCCTTCCTCTCCCTCCTGAAACCAGAGGCACATTTTCCCTGGAAGCGACACTTTCTCATAAGATTTTATTTTGATATGTCTTTTTGTCCTGCAATGTTTCACCACCCAGCAGCACTCTGCTCATCTGCACTTCAATGGCAGAATTCACCAGAGGTACAGGTTTAAATAGCACATCTTGAGATGGGAACAATGAGGGAGAGGGGGAATGGCTCTGCAATAAATAAATAAATAAATAAATGAAGTCCTATCACACACTTAAAGCCAAATGCCTGCTGGGACTTAGGTTCAAAAGCACATTTGGAAACCGATCCCTTGAGAAGATATGTTTGTTACGGTGTTTGGCCTCAGGATTTAAAAGGATTTGCTTTTAAGCTGTTACTTTACTGCAAGTATGTGACTGGAGGCCTCAGGTGTGAAAGTCCTTTGATAAAAGGGACCCGTGTGTGCCAGATACAGCAAGTGAAAAGCATTAACACTCGCAGGAGCGGGAAGGGGAAAGCAGGGGAAGGTTGGGACAAAGTACATCAAGTTTAAGGCAAGCAAATGCTTGGAATGCAAGAGGGATGAGAAACCACAAAAGCCCTTGAACTTCTTGCTTTGCATACGAAAGTGATTATGGAACAAACTCTCAAGGAACTGAACACCAAAGTTGCAAAAAGGGTCATTTCCAGTTAATCGGGTGAAGCCCATCTGGAACCTGAGCACAAAGCCCTCCATAAAATATTATGGCTGGAAGGAAGCCTAGGGATCACCCAGGCCCTTTGCTCCAGTGCAAGATCAGCTCTGCTTAGGCCACTCCAGACAGACAAATGTTTATCTACCTGCACTTAAAGACCTTTAGCGGTGGTGACACTGCAGTTTCACCGCAGGAAATGTGTTCCAGCGCTTATTCTATTTCCATCAGAAAGTGTTTCTGAATGTGTGACTTGGGTGCTTTGTGCTGCAACCCAGCCTGTTGCTGCTCATGCTGACTGTAGGGGATAAAGAGAGGAGCCTAATCCCCTTCTCCTTGCCAATCTTTCATGTGTTTGATGATCCTTTGGTGCCTGAGCTATGTCAGTCTGATCACGCTGTGCTCCTCACACACTGCTCAGGTTCCACAGCAAAACTGCATCTGCTCTCTTATCAGAGAATCTCTGCAGCATTTGCATTTTAGAAGTCAGGTGCACCATTTTTCCCTAACCTCAAGATAATTCCACATTGTTTCCTCAACCAGTCCCATATAACAGAGAAACTTTTCTTGCATCTCAAAATCTGCTCTGAGAAAAACTACAGTAAGCACAGAAATATGTAAAACTCACACTTCCCCACAATCTGCTTGGCAGTGGAATTGAGCACTGTTTATTCAGTGCATTTTTAGTGCTCCAAAATGGTTACAACTGCCAAATCTGTGGGCTGCACTTCCAGTCTGCCAGACACTGGACACATTCATGGTGATTCAGTATCAAAAGCTTATGCTGGATAGTATAGTAAATATATTTATTGGTTTGTTTCCATTTGAAAATCCTGAAGAACATCTGAAACTAGAAGTAGGCACATGAAGAAAAAAAAAGGCAGTTCATGTTGCATCTAAATTTGGCCTAATCTGGAATAATTACAGAAACCTTCATTCCTCTACTGAAATAGCAAGAAATAATAGCACTTCAACTTCTGAACTACTTCAGGTCATTCAACCACATATTTTTTTGTCAGGACCCATCAATTTCAGAATAACAAAGAATTCTCAGTTATCACGACTACACTTATATGTGGGTGCAACCACAAATAAGTTACAGGTGCACAGCTTCCATGCAAAATCAGGCTATTGACCTTCTGCGTGAGAATGTTCTCAGGGGCACTACTATAACAGGCTGTCAAACCATGTCGATGTCTTGCTCTGGAATCTACATATGCATTACACTGGCGGCAGGAAAAAGAATATTACATTTGTGTGACATTTCATATTCTCTAGCAACTAATTCAGAACTGCCTTGCCAAATAAACACTGCCTATCCCGTTACACGTTGCCCTGCAATCAAGTCCAAAGCCAGAATTCTTTTTGGAAAGTGCAGGCTGGTTCAGCTTTGGTGAGCAGATGCGCTGTCACTGTTTGAGGTCCGAGTGAAGAGGGCATCCCTCCGCTAGCCCGAGCACCGCCGTGGCTGCCCGGCGGGAGCCGGTCCCGCTGCCCTCCCACCCAGGCTGTCAGTGTTTCAGGTGCCAGGTGAATCCGGCATCTCTCCCGGCCGGTGCCGCTCGCAGCCGGTGCCGATGCCGTCCCAGGCTGTCCCAGGTTGAGGACCAGGATGAATTTGGGGTCCCTCCCCGCCGGTGCCCTCGCAGCCGGTGCCGATGCCGTCCCAGGCTGTCCCAGGTTGAGGACCAGGATGAATTTGGGGTCCCTCCCCGCCGGTGCCCTCGCAGCCGGTGCCGATGCCGTCCCAGGCTGTCCCAGGTTGAGGACCAGGATGAATTTGGGGTCCCTCCCCGCCGGTGCCCTCGCAGCCGGTGCCGATGCCGTCCCAGGCTGTCCCAGGTTGAGGACCAGGATGAATTTGGGGTCCCTCCCCGCCGGTGCCCTCGCAGCCGGTGCCGATGCCGTCCCAGGCTGTCCCAGGTTGAGGACCAGGATGAATTTGGGGTCCCTCCCCGCCGGTGCCCTCGCTGCCGGTCCAGCCCCGCTCCCCGCTCCAAGCGTTGTGTGCAGCGCCGCCCCGTGGCCGCAGCCGCGCCCTGCAGCCGCTGGGAAGCCAAACCCCAGTTTTTTATGTCAGCAGCAAGTTATTCCATTTATGACAGGGAACGGGAGCACACACGCATAATCTCACTGCTCAGAAACTGTTTCCCTCTGTTGAATTCCCATTAGGGCCTCAGACATTTACTGGTGTCTGGATATGGGCTGTACTGGACTTCACAGGGGAAAAAAATGTAACAGGAACTTTCTTTTCAGTTTGAGAGGAAGCTCTCACATCTGATCATGGTTTGGGTCTGACTGTAATTGTGTAAAGCAGCCGCAGATCTTACTTGCCAGTCAATTTAAATTCAATATTAGAAAACTGAAATGGCATTCAGCAACAGAGAAGGTAGAGCTCATGTAGAAAACTTTTATGTGTGCTGAAAATCCTGAACCACAATTTTTTCAGACCATCCTATTCCAACAACATGTCACAGAGCATTTTGCAATTTCCAGACCTAGATCATTCACTATAACCAGTTTCAAATAAAAATGCAATTCAGTTGCATCTGGGATCCAAGTTGGAAAAACTGAAGTGATCCATGTAATCATACTAACAGAAATAATGACTCATTTTGCTTGAAGACAACACAGCAAACACTGATAAAAGCTGGAAAACACAGGACTGCTGTAAGATGATGTCCCTGCTCTGAAACATGGCATAGCAGAGTGGATTAAGTTCTTTAAACATCAAGGAATACAGGTGGCTGACATCCCTTCTGATAGAGCAGCAACAGATTTAAATCCTGGCAAAATTATAAGATGAAAACAGAGGTAGAGGTGAGGTGCCTGATTTTTGGCACCTTTTGACCCTAAAACATTGCAGTATTTAATATTGTTTTTTCAGTTTTAGCTAGCTGAGATCCTGTGCACAACAACATTAAATGCTAAAGGAGGCATCTCAACATTCTCTGTATTCCCTTTTTCCATTGATCTCTTTCCAAAGAAGGAAATTAAGCAGACATAATACAAGCGATAGAATACAGATGAAGAAAATGCTTAATCACATCAGACACAATTTTGAAATCAGCAGCCCATGCATGCCAAGAAATATGGATTTATGTGGCATTTCAAATGCAACAAAATCTTTTGCCTTTCTCTATGTTGGGACACTTTTTAGATTTTTATTCATTAGATAGAATTGCAAAGTACATCTCTAAAATGTGATTCAAATCAAATCAGCTCACTGAAAGCAACAAAATGGGAAAAGATAGTTATGATATTTAGTGAAGGATGTTACAACATAGAAAACATGAAATATTATTCCCCTAACCCTAAAGAATGATTCCCTAGGTCTCACCAAAGGTGCATTAACCCTGTCTGGTCACAGCCCCAGCAAAAGCACGAGGACAAGGCACAAAGATTGCGATGTTCCTCAGTCATGACCATCTTCCAAAAATTTTGGACTCAGGATCTTTGAAACTAGTAAATGTGCTTGAATTGAACAGTTCTTGAGAGTTGTTTCCGGCATGATTTTGTCCAGTCACTTTTTAAGTATTAGCACTATTGGCTGACAAAATCCCAAATTCATATAGTGCCAGGATTGCTTTTGGAAACTCAATGGACATTCTCAACATCCTGTTCTGAAATGGATTTCAAGGTTTTGCCTTGGTACCTTGAAACACAATGATGCAACAATTGGTCAGGGCTGAAAGCTTTTTATGTGGTCTCTATAGCACCATTCTGGTTCTGCATAAAACAATTTCATGACCATTTCAAGGCTGTTCTCCTGCACTCGGTTTAGACAGACACCACATTAACGTGCCGAACTGACACAAAGGTGAAAGCATTTTCTTTTGCTGAGAGTCTAGACCACAGGCTGTTGAGGTGAGTTACAAAGAGAAAGATGAGAATTACTGCACAACCGGACACTACAGAGGCGCTGCAAGTGAGGAGTGGGGACTGAAGGAGCTGCAGTTTTAAAAGCAAGGCTTATTCGGCGCTGAAATCCCGGCTCTCCGGGGCCAGCCCTGCTGGAGCAGAGCGCAGGTGCCCAGCGCCGGTAGGTGTCAGCAGCCGCCTCTCCCGGCTCTCCCATCCCCTCCGACCTCTCATTGCTTCCACAGGCAGCAGCTCAGGGCCCAAGTCTTACAGCAGCTTCAGAATTCTGTGGCAGACACCCTAAGCTCAGCCAATGCCAAAGGAGGAATTATCTCTGCAACTTGCATGGAAAGTGCTCCAGCCAGATATATCCTACCCTGCTGTGTTGTTTTATGTGGTGTTTCAGGAATCATATTCATAGATCAATGAATTCAGTTACTTTATTTCTGTGGATTTTATACTGAGGCTGAACCCAACATAAAATAGATTGGCAGATCGAGGCAAAATGAATTCCTGTATTCTACAAGCTGTGAACATTATATCATATCACCTCAGCATCCAAGGGCTGATTAATGATCCTGGCATTTCTGAACTTAGCAATTCTTCCTTGTTCAGATATGAGGCATTGCAGAAGCTGTGACAAATGTCCAATGTTCTGTCCATTTAATCTCATTAAATTATGGCCCACTCATTTATCTTTCAGCTGTGTTATTTTAGAAAGGCTGCA
>NW_005054362.1:628137-636718 GCF_000277835.1 Geospiza fortis
TGCCTGAGTTATGGAACACTTCCTCTCAAAATGAATGCAGGATAACCTTGCAGAAGGTGCCATTGCTTTTCTTGGTGCCACAGCTCTGCCAGTGTTGACTGTCGTTATCCCCAAGGTCACAGAAGGGGCCTGGCAGGAATTGCAGGCCTTGTTTACCCTGGGTTTCCCGTTCCCATCCTGCTCTCCATGACCAGAGCACTCCTGCAGCTCAGCCAGAGGCACTCCCGGATTACACAGGCCACTGGCACTTTACAGAAAGTTTTTGAATTTGGGCCATCTGCCATGTCCCATTAACTTCCACAAAGCCTAACTCCACCACGAGGCTTTGAAATCTCAGATCCTAACACTTGTTTCTGCTTGACCTCTTTTGATCTTTCTTTCTCCTGCCATTAGCTGTGAGTTCAGAACCACAGCCAGAACAATCATAGTTAAAATGACTGCAGCACTTCCTGAAAATGTAACAAAAAGGGGTAAATACAGAAATTTCATTTGGCTGGCTTGAGTACTGTACAAACTTCTGATACCTGGGCATTTGAGCATTAGGATCTACACCTACATCCAGAACAAACAACTCTTATCAGAAATCTTGGAACAAAAAATTAAACTGGAAATTAAGCAATTCTGCTGAACAAGTACAGTTTGCTCACAGAAAAGAAAAGCAGGATATAAGCATCAAGTTCTGGATGGTATTTTACACTCTATAAAATAATTTTGTGCATGTTGCTTTACAGGCAGATATTTAGAAAAAATATATTCTATTGTAACATGTTTATGTACTCAAAAGAGTCATGTTCAAAACAACAAAGTAAATGTACTTTGAGATAGCCTATCAAAAGGAGATACTCTTTTGCTTTTAATTAAAATCCATTAATTAGATATGATTTTATAGCATGTATGCTTTACATGACAACTCATGTTGATTTTCAGGCATGAAAATCTGAGTGAAGGTGTGCATTTACATGTGCTTAGTGGATAGAATATTTGCTATTGAAGGTAGTAAAATAAGTGAAGTACTCAGGAAGTTCTGTTTGGTGAATTAAACAATTTTTTCAAACTTAGGTGTAATATTACATTATTTACCTAAAGAAAGGTAATGCTGTGAATGAGAGCACATGCATGGAAAACTCTGCTTGCTACTGTTAAAACTCTCCATCTCCTTTGCATTGCCCCATCGTAGCTTTTTGCTTCCATTTTGTCCATTCTTGTGACTTTTTTCCATAGGAAAACTCTCACTGATTTTTATAAGTGCAATACAGGTTTCCTCATGGCCATGGCTGCAGTCATTCCAAAGGAATTACCCAGACACCAGAACAGCATGGTCTTTAACACTGCCACCGGCCTGTAACATGTGAATATATTCTGGCCACAGAAACAATGAACTACAGCTCCTTTTTTTTCCTTTTTCCCCCAACTCACTGATTTCTTTGTTTCTACATCCCATAATCTTTTCACTCTTCTTTGGCATGTCCAATTTAGAGGAACCAGCACTCTTCCTCTTCTCATTAAATATGCTCAGAACACTTTGTATAAAATAAATAAAAATACTGACTAGTTTGAAAAGTGTGTATTTTTGATGGGAGGAGGTTTAAAGCCAAGGCACTAATTAGCCAGCACAGATGCAGGAAGTTAGATTTTGATGATGTGATCAGATGTAAAAGAAGATAATACACAGTCAAAGAGGGGAAAATGATGCATTATACCCTCAAGAAAAGGATTTGATTTGTTTGGCTTTTAAAGTCAAGTGCTGAAGCCGAATGAGCTGAAGCCCAATTTTAATGCATGGAGAGAAACATCTGTGATGGGGGTGGTCCAGAATACGCAACATATGGAATGATCAGGCAGAACCCCAGCTCAACTTCAGAGGGAAAAGCACAACCCTCCCCTGCAAGTGCAGATCCTGCAGAAGATGCTGTGCAGAGGGAGGGTCAGGGGCAGGCAGCGCACAGAGAGGTTTCAGATGTCAGAACACACCTGGGCAACATCTGGAATCTCGGCCGGGCCCTGTGCTGAAGCTGCTCTTCTCCCTCTCGCAGCAGAAGCAGCCTCACTTCCTCTGAGAGCAGGGAAGGAGAAAGGCATGACTCAGCCAGCAGAGCTGTGAAGTGGCTCCTACCCTCTGCAATTCACCCTTGGCTGCCCAGGAGGGTTTTGCTGGCGATGCTCTGTCCACCTACCCACAAGGCTCATTGAAGGCTGCTAAAGGCAGGAGCGCTGGCACTCTGAGGGGGTCAGGCTCTGTGCTGGTACTGGCCTGCACACTCACCAGACAGCAGCACTCTCAATCTTCTCACTTACCCTTACTTCCCCAGAGATTTATGTACTGAGCACTGCTCAAAGCCCTTCCATAATAACTTTGTTTTTAGCAGATATTCACCAGAATTGTTCTATTCTTCTAGATTCTGTTAGGACTGAGAGATAGGCAAAGAGCCTGAAGAGACAGGCAAAAAGCAAATATCTACTTCAGCCTTTTTTTCCTTTGCCTCCTAAGCTGCTGGACTTTGAAATTGTGAATTTCAGTCACAGCAGAAGTTTGCTAGAATCCATCACTATATAAACTGACAAAGTGCAAGGCAACTTCATTTTTAGCAATGATTTAGGCTGCTGCCAAAGCTTTGTGCTTCCCAACAAAATGAGTGACAAATGTTGCATGCATAGCTCTTTCCTAATAATACAGTGTTCAAGCTTCTATCATGAATAGAAAAGAAAGCAGATATTTATTAGAAATCGAGAAGACTTTAAAGATAATTAAATTTGTTTACTCAACCACCCAGCTGGTTTGGCAGAAAAAGTAAATATTTCTTCAAATTTCCAAAATATTGTTTACCAATGAGAAGTTACTTCTGAAAACACCATTAAGAGGACTTTTACAAGGAGAAAAAGTGATAGGCAACATGACCAAAAGACCTTCTTAGGCTGAAGGTCAGAAATGCCAGATGTTCTGCATTGGTTTTAGGAAAGAGTTGTCAATCCAAATTCTGGTTTCTTGCATGTGGTATTTAAGCATGTGAAAACCTTAAGACCATCTCCAAAAACTGTTTAATAAGTATGTAAAGAGCCTTTTGGTAAAAGCAATTCTTACTTTTTCACAAATGTTTGAAAACATTTTTCCTTCACTTCCCTTGTACTTCTAAAAGTGTTTCTATGAAAGACAGAAGTTAAATATTAATATCTTCTTATGTTTCCAAGGTGATTTTCAAATAAATTGAATTGTCAGATCAGAGAAAGTAAATCTCCCATCATTCTTTTTTTCCCATGATTTTTGAGGAACAGTTCTTTGGTTTCAGGAGAAAAGCCAGTAAGGCATTCCAGCTGCATATCTAGTTGATATTAAAAAGTCATTCAAAGCCTTGGATAAAACTTTGCAAGGCAGGCCAGTATCATTGCACCAGTTTTCCAGGTGCAGACTGACAATACCCAAACTCCTGCTATTTTTTTTAAAGTATGTATGTATATTCAGAATTTTTAAACATTGCCCCTTATGTGTTCCGCTCAAGGCAGCCCACTATCCGACACAAATTGAGTCTGGTTATTTTCATTTCCCAGTTTGTGATTAGGATCTTCCCCTTGGCAATCACACATGAATATTGCTATTTATTCCATTATGCTTTTTGGATACTGAAGTGACAAACACTTCATTTAGTAAATAGCTACCATTAGTTAATACTCTGAGTAAAGCAGTGCAAAACACTTGGAATGAGATGTCAGAGGATCTTAAAGCAGGGCTAGAGGCCTGCCCGGAGCAGGGAGGAGGCTCACAGTCAGCAGTATTTACAGTTGCCATTTCCCACCACTAAGAGAGGAATGTGCTTCGGAGCTCCCCTCCATCCCTGCCTTTCCCCAGCCTCCTTTTAATGCCTTCTGATTGATGAGTACACAGCTGTGAATACGGCTCGCTAAATCTGTGTGAATCACAGGGGCTGTTTGAGGTACAGCACTAACATGCAAATGACACGGCAGCACTTAAGGCAGCTCTCACATGAAATATCCTTTTAAAGCCCTGAATATGGAACCAGGCAATGCTGTAATGGCTGGAGTGGAAAATCAGATCCCTGCATGTCAAAAACTAAAATAATTGCACCAGAAATAAAGGCAGACTCAGAAGGGCTATTAAGGAAAACAGAAAAGAAGCTTTCTTTTAATTACTGAAGTGAGATATCCAAATTAATACAAGACTACATCTCTGTAATTGAAAACTCTACCACATAATATAATGTGTGCTAAAATAAAAGGCAATAAAGCATTACAGTTCATGTGACATTTTAATCAGAAAGCCAAATAAATGCATTAGTAAACAGAATTGACTCAGGCAATTATTTTAGGTTTTAAAAATTAATTTGTTTAGCATTACTTCATCCTTGAACTTGTAGCATTCATATCAAACACTGTTTTCCAGCATGTCCATGAGAATATCCTCAGGGTATTTGAAAGCAGCTGAGAGGTAAGTGCTTACAAGATACATGCTTATGAAAAACAACTTGCACCACTGCAATAGACCCTTGCTCACGCAGTGAACAGGAGGAGGCACAACAGCAGACTTTACAGCCTCTGTGTAGCACCCCAAAGGCTGTACCATGCTGTTACTCTGAATTCCAGCTGCTGGAACCCCAGGGAGCCCTCCCAGCCCTCACCTCACAGACAGGGGGAGGCTCCAGCTCCTGCTCTTTGTGAGCTGATGTCTGCACAGGGAAGCAGCAGGGTTTGACTGACCCCCTTTGCTGAGCTGTCACCTGCTGGGCACAGGTGTTTTACACCCACAGACCCTCACTTTTGGGAGACCCCCAGATATTAGATTAAAAGAAAAGGTGGTATTTGGCTCTGACATCTAAACACTGGATCTTTGCAGAAATTGGACAGAGCTTCTCTAAAGGGAAATCCAAGAGTAACTTTCTCTAAGTCCACTAAGCCCTCAGCTTTCCATACTAAGGAAATCAAGTTAAGCTTTTGATTTACCAGGGCTTTGCACTTTGGTGTGACTACTTATACCCACTTAAATCCAATATAATGGCAGTGTTTGCCCCAAATTGTACAGTTCTGATTTCTATAAAGCTTTCACTTTGAAAAGCTACTGTAAGAAGACTTGAGTCTTTACTTGAGTGCAGTTAATTAATAATGAAAACATACATGTACACAAAAAGCAGAATGATGGATCACAAGTTTTATAGATCCTGCTCTGCAGGATGCAGTCAATAGTGAAAAATGTCATTATTTCTTGGTAATGAAAAGTTGCCTGTGGATATTTATCATTAATATGCCAACTATTTGTTTTCATCTGGAATTGCCAATTTGCAAGCTGGGACATACAAAAAACTGATTCCTGACAACTGAGACTTAAATTTATTGAAAAAAGTTACTTAAATTTTCCTAACTATAAAAAATCGTGGTCCATCCTGTGTGCCCTGCAGGAGGCTATCGCTGCTCACATTTTCTAGCTCAGCTGAAAACCTTGTATCTGAACTCAGCTTCTTTCTGTGCCTTGCACTGGCCAGTGATCACAGGACAGCCCCAGCACTGTTTCCATTCATGTCCAAGCAAAGCACACTAAGGTTGTATTCATTATTTTCAGTGTTTCACTGGTCACACTACTATTAGTTAATCAAGCAGTGTGCATCAACTTGCTTTATGAAAAAACAGAAAAACCTGCTGGAAACATCCCATTCCCATACCAAATCCACACATTCCTTATACACTGATTAATTATTTATTCATTTTGAACGACACTATTGAGATAGTCGAGATTTCCTAACTTGTAGTAAGTATTTAAAAGAAAGTGCAAAGCTATTTTAGGACATGAAGAACAAAACATTTACTGTTCCTGTACCTTTTTCCCTAGAGTCCCTTGTATGTCAAAAAATATTTCTTCAGACAAAGGAAAGTATTATTCTTAGAAGACATCCCTAGGAAAAGAAAAACTCGTGTTCTCAGTCTTGGAGCTAAACTCCAAAAAGCCAGAATAAGCTGGAAATATCTGGTTTCATTATTTATTTAGGGGAAATTAGATCTCAAAATTCACCTACAGCCTCTTAGCACTGTCTTAGAGCTGCAGAGTAGACAAGGTAAGAATAGTTCCTTTTCCTTTTAAAGATGATGTTAATCCTACTCTGTGCACATCTACCCTGACTAAGCACAGGGGAAGAACAAGAGGAGACAAATGCTTCATCTGTCCTACCCTAGAACAGCAAAATATTTCAGAACATAGAGGTGAGATAAAGAACAGATCCATTCTTTCTCTAAACAACTTTAAGCCCAAGATTTACCATGACAATCAGCTTTCAAAACTTCGTTGACCAAAAATGCAGTCTCAGAAGACAAGCCTATTTCTTAAAACCTTTGGTCAATAAGAAAAAAATCACCTTTTGTTTTGATCCAACAGAACCTGTTCTACAGCTGTTGTTTATCAGCTGAAGCACACTTTTATGAACAGAAATGCAATACCAAAGTGTCTGATGTGTTTTAGAGAACGAGGCATTATTGACATTTCCATATATTAGAAGCTGAGGGAAAATTGCATATTGATGATAGCAGAGTTGTTCCAGAAAAGAAGGAATAAGAAACCATTTAAGATTTTATTAGACATGTTCTGGATGTTGAACGACACAACTTTAACACTGGCATAAGGAAAACATTTCCTAGCTTTGGTATTTTCTGCCTTCCATTTACTGCAGATGCACATTTTACCAGGCAAGATGGTTTGGCTGCTTTTACAGATGGTCAACCCCATCCAAAAACTCCCCTGATGAAATCTTAAGCCCAAACAGATGAACAGCAGGTTGTATCTTAGTTTCAATACAGATAGATTTAATTTTTGTTAACATACTAGTCTTTCACTACCAGGCAGATATATAAAAGTTCATAAAGTGAACAAACCATCATAGAATTATAGAATTGTTTGGGTTGGAAGGGTTGAAGCTCATCCAGTGCCACCTTTGCCATGGCAGGGACACCTTCCACTGTCCCAGGCTGTTCCAAGCTCAGTCAAACCTGGCCTGGGACACTGGCAGGCATCCAGGGGCAGCCACCGCTTCTCTGGGCACCCTGTGCCCGGGCCTGCCCACCCTGCCAGGGAACAATTCCTTCATGGAACTAAATCTCTCCTACCTTAGTTTAGTTCTGTGTGATTTATTTCCCCAAAAGATAACTTTGCATTAACAAAATTAAAGCTGCTTTCCAATCACTACTGCTTCTTTTAAAATCAGGATTAAATGGCAATTACTTAGGAAGAAGCACTATGCTTAATTTGCTCATTTGCAGTGCTGCCAAGCAGCACACTAACTAGATAGTTATCAGCTGTAAAAACCTTATTGAGCAGAAACAGGAATTAATTAAGGTTGCACGTCTAGAATCAGAGGGTCAGCATCCCCAGGCTGCCTGAGGACTTTTTGTCCTGGAGGTGATTGCACTCAAGGTGCTCTCAGGAAGTTCTCTCAGTGGGGAATCTTTTATTTACCACTTACAGCCACCATATGACTAAATAGCATGATTGCAAATCAGGTTGAAATTGCTTATTTATTAGAAGACCTTAAGTTTTGAGTCGGGGCGTTCCTGTTGTGTAATACATAAAAACTGTCTGTGATGCCAGCAGTCTAAAAACAAACACTAGGGCTGCTGGAGCTTTTTATTTCTATTGTATATGTACATGCAGTACCAAGCTATATCTGTAAGGGCTGTCTGTTAAGAGGTCTCACAGAGTCATAGTTACACACTTGAAAAGAGAACAGCTTTGAAGTTTCACACCATTTCGACATCATCCATTCAAGTACAGCCTTCTCTTCTGGTATGCTTACATTGTATCTTACTAAAAAATATATCTCAGAACTTGCTAATTACCCAGCTACTCAGGAAGAAAGCCTTGGCACACCAGTAAGAAATGGTCATACCAGTAAGAACTGCTCTTGGAATGTCAAAGTAGAAGGAAAACAGAAATGATAATTTAATTCCCATTTTAATTGAAATCTACTTTGGCAAAGAAGAAGTAGAACCACTACCATAAAATGTGACCCTACCAACAGGCCAAAAGGATATTTTAAAGACAAACAAAGCCCACCCATGACAGAACCACGAGCTGATTGCAATGCTTGCCCTTGCTGGGAAAGGTCAAACTGGTACCAAAGAAGAAGTAGACCCAGTACCATAAAATGTGACCCTACCAACAGGTCAAAAGGACGTTTCAAAGACAAACAAAGCCCACCCATGATGGAAGCACGAGCTGATTGCAGTGCTTGCCCTTGCAGGGCAAGGTCAGACCAGTACAGACCATCGGGCGCCATGTCGGCCTTGCCGGGCTGGCTCCCCCACATGGGGCGCACAGTCAGCCCCGCCACTCCTGCTCACCTGGCAGGTAAAATGAAGGAAAAGATTCCTTCCTGCTGCCCACCCAGCCCAGCAGGCTCATCGTTACCTGGTGAAGGCAAACTGGAGGAGCCATCCTGCTGTCGGGGGCTACCGTGGCCGTGACCCCTCACGCCCATCAGGCCCTGTCCGGGTGCGGCCCTCACGGCCCCTCACGGCCCCTCACGGCCCTCACGCCCTCACGGCCCTCACGGCCCCTCATGCCCTCACGGCCCTCACGCCCTCACGGCCCTCA
>NW_005054362.1:636733-658085 GCF_000277835.1 Geospiza fortis
ACGCCCTCATGGCCCCTCACGGCCCTCATGCCCTCACGGCCCTTGGCCGGCCAGGGGTCTGGGCTCCCATGGGCAGTGCCAGGGCTTGGGGCAGGCTGAGGAACACAGTGCCAGGGCTCAGGACAGGCTGAAGGACACGGTGCCGGGTGTGAGATGAGCTCCCTGTGCGGACCCTGCTCACCTGGAGCAGCCGGACTGAGCTGCGGATCCATGACGGAGGCAGCAACATGGCGGGCACTTGGGCGTGAGGTGAGCTGGGATCTCCACAGGGACCTTGTGCTGGGAGCTGGAAGCATCCCATTCCCTTGGGAGAAGGGCTGCAGGTGGGGAATGCCCCTCACACCTGTGTGGGAGGAGGGACGAGGTCCTGAGCAGGGATGGGGGCACCCCTGGGGATACCTGTGAGTACCTGCCCAGCTTGGCATTGGCATTTCCATAGACTAGAACCTGAGGGAAAATTGCATATTGATGATAGCAGAGCTGTTCCAGAAAAGAAGGAGTAAGAAACCATTTAAGATTTTATTAGATATGTTCTGGATGTTGAACGACCCAACTTTGACATAAGGAGAGCATTTCCTAGCTTTGGTATCTTCTGCCTGGCAGAAGGTGCTGGCACTGCCAAGGTGAGCGACCTGTGGGGCTGGGCAAGGAGCAGAGTTCAGAACAATGAGCAGGCTTTGTAGAGAAGGAAAACTACACCAGGCTGCTAGAAACAGCTGCTCTCAACAATGCTGAGAAAATGCCTGCACTCCTTCTGCATATGTATGGGTGTGCTTGCATTGGGGTTTGAACTGACCGTGGGTTCTGTTTGAGGCATATCCCTCAAACCCAGCATTATACTGAATATCAGATTTATCCCAATTCTGATTTTGTGGAGTTGTTTCTATTTGCTGTTGGAGTTGTGTGCTAAAGAATAGCCATAGCACAACCTAAATGTACATTTCACTTACCTGTTTAACAGACCGTGAAATAACACAGGCCACAGCACATAAGAATTTCACTTATATTAGGCTAGACCTTTTGTTTTCTTGTTATATACAGTGGTAGATTTATCTATGGTGTAATACAAACTGTAATTTATTGTAAATTTATGAGGAAGTCTGTAAGGAGGATCCAACTTTATCACAACAAACCTGATGAAACAAGGGGAGCTGATGCTGAGGTGACTGAGGCTGAAAGTGCACACCAGCACTGCTGCTTGGTACACAGAGATCAGGAATGTCACATCTGTGTCACATCTGTGGCACTGCTGGCCTCTCAAACAAACCCTGCAAAGGCTGAAGGAAGGGGAGAGAGTTGGCTATAAGCATTTGCTTCCTCTTGGCCTTTTCTTCTGTTAGTTTGCTTATTAACAGAATATTCTGTACCATCCCTGGATTTTTTGCCTGCCTTCCTCCTTTTCATTTCAGTGGTTTTGTTGAAGTTAGCGTTCACTTCAAATATCACACACACAGCTGGCATTGATTTCTAACCAGCAGTGCAGTTACATTTAAATGAAGGTGGAAGAGCCTTGGCTGGGAAGAGATACCATGACATTCATCACAGATGCATAGAATGGTTTGAGTTGGAAGGGACCTCAGAGCCCATCCATCCAGTGCCACCCCTGCCATAGCAGGGACACCTCCCACTGCCCCAGGTGCTCCCAGCCCCAGTGCCCAGCCTGGCCTTGGGCACTGCCAGGGATGCAGGGGCAGCCACAGCTGCTCTGGGCACCTGTGCCAGGGCTGCCCACCCTCACAGGGAAGGATTTCTTCCTAATATCTGATCTAAATCTGCCCTCTTTCAGTTTAAAACCATTATGCCTCACTCTGTCACTACCTCGTTTTCTGAAAGACTGATTACCTCCTCTTCTCAGCCACAGTGGTGCTGATCCCTAGAAATCCATGATGTATTCTTCTGACAGAAGGAATTAGATTTATCTGATCTCTGTTCCAAAAACGTATGGGAAATCGGTTTTCTTTCAGCACGGTACTATTTAGCAGTGTAACTGTTGACTGAGGCTGATCTTGCATCATAAAGAAAAAGATAAGAATTTAACCTCTTGGAGAGTAACAGACTTTTTTTCACACCCTTAAACTGAACTATTTTGCTATTAAAATGAACTGTTTTGCTAATATTTTTTTTTCCAAAAATTCCAAGCACACACATTCAAAAAGAAGCAAATCCTCCCCAGCACATCAACTGTTGATCAAACTGCTTTTGTATTGGGAGATAGATTTGGAATATTTTTTTCCAGAAATTCATTGTGCTGGAATAGACTTCTGAGACATAATTAAAGGTAATAACTTCAAATGCACTGAAACTCCTGAGTGTTTGCTGCACACTCTCAGTTATCCATAATTGAATAAGCAGTTAAGATTTTAGTCAATTTGTCTGGAAGTCTTTCAGTTCATTGGCTTTACAAAATCTCCTGGGCTCATCAGGAAGTGCTGCACACCTCCCCTCATCCCTTTCATTTTCTGGTTAATGCTCCAGCCTATTTCCATGCAAAGGGCTGCTGCTTGAGACGGGAACAAAGTGCATCTTGGTTTACTTGCATACATTTACATCCCAATGAAAACCATCATGTTGAAAACATCTGAGTTAATTTTAGGCATTAAATTCAGCAGCAATATTCATATGAGTAAATATTTTCACAATTACTTCTGTCCCAGAGGATAGACACGAAATGAAATTTGAAGCCTAATCTAATACTTTTTTCTGTGAATATAAATTTCATAGCAGAACATTGGTTTTTTCACTCTTTGCTTTTAAAATATTAGTTCAAATGATCAGGCGTATTAAAGGGACTCTATCAAGGCTTAATTTAGGAATTGATGAGGTAACAATATAAAAAATCAAATCCATGCTTCCTTTGTGTTGGTAATCTATGATTTTCTGTAAGACTGAAGTTAAGCCTGTGTAAAATACAGATTTGTATTTGGAATTTTTTTGTCTTCTAATGAGCTAGAAAATGTAGCAATGTGGTTTTTATTACTATTCTTTCTTTCATGCCTCTGTTTTTTATTTCTAGCCCATAAGAGGTTCCTTGCATGTCTCAGCCTGAATGAATGTGTAGGTTCTTCAAGTGAAAAAATCTTGCATATTGGAGTATGCATATGGAGTAATAAATGTATTTGCGGTGATGTCCACCATCTGTATTTAAAAAAAAAAAAGAAAATAATATTAAAAGAGGGAAGGACTAATTGTTCATATACTGCTTACACAAATCCAGTCCTTCAGTTCACTTTTATATCCACATGGAATTGAACAGAGATTGTTATTCTCAGCATCCATGCATAGATGTAGGTTTGAAAGTAATGCAGTTAAAGGCTGTGGAACTCGAGCTTTTTTCCTTTCTTTAAGTCCACATGATTGATGTAGAATATACTGTAATTTGTCCAGGAGGTACTGATGCAAAATTATCTGGAATTTATTAGATGACAGTTAAATCAGCCCCAGTGTGCCCTTTTGCCTTGCAGCCCAGCCTCCTTCCCAGGCTTTTGCTACTTTGCCATCACGAAGGGGGAGTCATCTGCTTTCTGCAGCTTTTTGGTTGAAGTGATCTTTTCATGTTAAATCAAATGAAAAGTATTCAACACTTAACTGTTGTTGTTGTTTTGCTACCTGAAGCACTTACCTGACAAAAAAATAACCACTGCAATATCCCGTAAGGCTCCCTCCATTATCAGATTGACAGCAGCATGCTGTTTTGATTCAGATTAGTGGCTCATGATGGCTGCTGTTAAAACTCTTGCTTTTCCTAAAAGCTCTATTTCAATTTTTTTTTTTTTGTGTGTGTGGGAAGGTGAAGGAACTGGTCCTTCAGAGAAGTTACCTAATAATTTTGCAGTGAATAACTGTTTCAAAGACAGAATAATTGAAGTGAGCTGAATAAACCTTGCAAAATTAGGATGTATTTATTGACCAAAGAAGTTTCCTTCACTTGGCATGAAGCAACACAAGTGAAAAACTGGTTTTGAGCCCCTCTGTGGTCCTGCTGGCTGCAGGGCCCGCAGCAGTGTCCCCCAGCATCCAGCTCTGCCCCTGGACTAGCTGTGCTCTGTCTGAGCTCCCTTCAGCCTTCCCTGCACACATTCCACTGCGTGCTCCTCCTGTTCTTCCTCCAGACCTTCCTGGGCTTTGGGATGGAAGGAACAACAGGCTGAGCAACCAGAGCAGAGCTAGGCAGAAATGTGAATTACAATCTGCTTTTGGAGCTGATTGGAACACAAATATTCCCCATTCTGGTGTACCAGTTGGAATTGTGTCATACAATTAATGAAGCTGTGCTGATTTCCCAGTGTGATAGTCCTGCTTAGAGTGGAGCTCTAAACTCTGAGCTTGATCGATTTCTCCAAACATTAAAAAAAACCAGAGGTGAAAACACTGCTTCATCTCTTACCTCAATTTATCACACTTCCAGCAAACATCAATTAAAAAAAATAAATATACACAGCATGTACTGAAATCATTGGCACAGAGAAAGATAAAATGGAAGCAAACTGCTGCAAAGAACTTGCGTGTCTTTTTCTGGTGACCAGCGTGGCAGTAGGGATAATGCCCTGGAATTGTTGTCCTGGGAGGCCACACGGCACTCTCCAAAGGGTCCAGCAAGAGAGCACCACAAGATAATCTGCCAGGAATGACCTGTATGTCTTACCTTGCAGAGGGTAGATATATTAACCAACTTCTTTATCTTTATAATTTTAATATACAGTAAGGTCCTTTAGTTTAACTGATAAGAGATGTCAAGAAAGGGTTTATCCATGTGTTGAATTAATTGGGAAAATAACAGGAGAAAAAAAGTGGGTTTTTTGTTTTATTCTTTATATCCTAACCAGCCACCATCTCCCCAGACTAACCTAGAACTTTTCAAAGCAAATTATTATCATATTACTTTTCCAAAAAAAGAGTTTCCCTATAGGCTTTTTAAAAAATTCAGATCAGTCAAAGTGCCGGAGCCTTCCCTTTATTTTGTGCAGTGTGAAGCCACGTGCTCTCAGTACCCCCAGGGCAATAGCTGCAGCCATGTGTGTGCTCTAGTGCAGGTTTTGCTATCAGCAGAGGAGAGCAGGGCTGGCTGCTGGAGCTCAGCAGAAATTCGCTCTGTGTGCTGACATCTGGGCTGGATTTTTGGTAAATGAGTGCCAAAAGGGGACTGACAGCAAAGGCAGCAGCCCTCTGAGTGCAGGAAATGCTTGGGAAAGGATGCTCCAGTATTTATTATGGCAGCAGGAGGACAAGTAATTCCATCCAGTTACCTTAACGGATTCTGGGATACCAGAACCTCAACCAGGCTCTAAAAATTACTTAATATGAATAAAATATTTATGTTTTCCTTGTATAATGGATGAGCTACCTTAAAATAGTGCCATGTGAATAAACCCCTCTAGCTCAACAGCACAATGCTCAAGTTGTCATCACGTTTCTGCCTATGAGACGTGACTGAATCAGTTCTGCTTAATTCAACCATAAAAACAAAATCATGAGTCCTGGGGATTTCAGTTACCCCCAGGAAGGGCACCCCAGCATGCAGAGAACTATTGTCTGTGCAGGACACTGCAGCTTAGGCCTGAATTATCACAGAGGTGTGATTTGGGTGTTGCCCTCAAAGACAGACCCCAAATATTTTTCTGCAGGATGTTTGCAGATGCATTGTGTGAGTAAGTGAAAGGGACATTGAGTTGTATATTAGTACTGGCAGTGGAACTCAGTAGCACCAAGTCTAGACCCTGTATTAATGCAAACAGTAATCAAAGACATGGCCTGAGCAATATTTCTAGTTACTCTTTTCAGTGAATATTTTGATACCAAGATTAGAGAGGAAATCACTTTTCTAACTGTCCAGCAAGCACACACTGAACAATTGAACAAAGAAGCTGTAAATTGTTATCAGCAACTCCAGCTTAAAAAGATTTAGGCCTGAGATCTGATTTGCTAATTCCGAGGCTGAGGCCATCTCCTAATATTTTTTCCAATAAGCATTTCTAGTCAGCTTTTAGTCATCAAGAACTCCGTTCAGTTTAAGTTTATACCTGTCTTGCTTCCACAGTTTCCTTGACTTCTACTCAACTTGTGGGAATTTTGATTTAGAGACCAGTTCAAGAACTAAATATCAACAGTTGATGAGAAAATGCTTCTCTGTGCATTGCATAAAGGCATCATAACTTACATCCTCTCATTCTTCATTAATATGCAGTTACACAATTTCTATACCACTTTAGTCATTAGCATATAAATTGCCACCAATATACTGCATTCCCAGTGCAAAAATAAGCCAATGTGAGGAAAGGAAAAGCTACCACAAAATGCCTGGTATTTTTATATCTGTAGCTGCTTCAGTGAATAATAACCCTAGAGAGTCAAACTAATACACTTTGCTTCATTATGTAGAAATGTTGCTGTGATCACTTCCTCACCACTATCAATGCCTTAAAATTTGAAATATCAAAATATTTTCCTGTCTGGGAACCAAGCAAGTATTTTTGTAGAACATTCTAAAGAAAAATCTAAAATCACGTTGATATTGTTTTACAATGTCACTCAAGCTCCAGACTGGAAAGCATTTTCTCCCCTGCCTAGAAGAATGGTAAATTTGTAATTGTCTTTATCAATGACCTGCTTGCTGGTCTTGATGACTTGGGTTAACACAAAAGTAGCTTTGAGGGCAGGAGCCAGAAGTTGTGGCAACAGGACTGAAGTGAGAACCCTTTTGAGATGGTTTGCTGTAGAGACAGCTATGTGTGCCAGGAAGGCAGCCTCCATCAGGACATGCTGACATAGGTGGCAACTTTCCATCAAAATTTTGGGGGGTTTAATCAGAGCTGGAGAGGTTTCTGTTACATGGTGGATTCACAGTGGAAGATGATAGTAGAAATCCATGAAGCTCAGATGGAGATGAGCAAGCCATCACAAAAAACCCCAAAACAAACTGTAAAAAAATTTGTGATTCACTTAGTGAATTAGCCTAACTTTAAAAAAGATACTTTATATGAATTGCAATAAAAACACCAGCTTGCATCCTTTTCTGGTTTAGAGATGCATTATTAGCTTCTCAAGATCACAGTTTCAGGTAGTTCAATTGTTCCTCAAGAACACTCTTTGTTTTACAAGAGCAGAGCTTTTTGACAGTCTTGTTCAAGACATAATTAGAACAATTAAGTCATTTTAGGTTAACTTCAGCAGCAAAGAATCCCATAGACTTTAATAGGAGGAGGACTGGCTTTGAACTAAGCTTAGGCATGATTTTTTCTTATGCCTTTGAAGACACAAATAAAATAATCTCTCTCACATGGCTGGTTTTGCTGGTTAATTATCCACAGCATCTGCAGCACAGAATCCAGTCGTGGGCTATTTCAGGTTTGGCAAGACAAATATATGGCTCTGCAGTCAGAAAACTGCATCCTTGCTAAAATCACTGACATCTGGAATTACCAAGAGCCAGGGGCTGGCTGGAGTTGGTGGCTTTCCATAGGTAAAAATGTATTGCAGGGTGACTGCACATTCACCACCATTCATGGCTGCGCTTCCCATTGCATTTGTTTTCGAAAATATCAGAAGTCTTTTATTTCTTGCTAGAGATGAGAAATATCCTGAGAAAATGTGGAGGTTTTCCTACAATAAAATAGCAAAAATTCTTGTGCTTTTTATGGAGTGTGAATGGCAAAATTCTCATTTGGAACAGTAACTCACCACAGTTTTCAGAGTGCTCAGAAATAAAATCAGAGTCATGTAATAGAGGCTGTCACAATGTCTGTGTCAGATGAAGTGCAAAATGTAGATACAAATTGTAATTGTGGTGTTATTTCCCTCTCTATGGACAGATCTTTTTTCACAATCACCTATGAATATACATAAAAGTGACAGGAACTTCTCCCTTCTGGTCATCTCTGAGAGCTGGAAGGAACACTCTGAACATACCAAACTGTGTCCCAGCCATGGTTTCCTTACGAAGTGGTTAAAATGAGCAATGCTTCTCTGTGTCATTTCTAGTATAAATATTGTCAATAATTATTTGCCAGTCTTTAAATACTCTGAGTATTTTTTCCCCTGAAACTTGGCTTTCTGATTCCTTGGTATCATTCCATCCTGGTGCAGTGCTGTTTGGTGGGAATGCTGGAAGTGCAACAGGCCCCACTTCGTCGGTGTTATCTCTGCAGTCCTCTCACTGAGATGGAGGCTACTTGGAGAAGGAGGATATTTCTCACCATTTTGGGAAGTGTTACTGATCCCTGAGGAAATGTGAACATCCCACACCCAGTTACTTTATTCAAGTGTAATTTAAAACCAGCTCTCAGGCATAATGGGATGTTACAGCCAATATTTATTTTTCTTTCATTAGATAAATAGTATTAAATTGCAATCCTTGAGAAAATTGTACAGACTGTATCACATTTGAATGTGTTTGAGCTTGAGTCTCACTCAGGCAAATTCTCATCATATTCAAATAACCATCATTATGCAAATAAGAACATCCTCATTGCCGAGCAAGTTTAAAATGGATGGTTGTTTTTTATCGTGATGGATTATCTTCCTCCTGGTAGCAGCAACATGCAGCTCAGAAGAGCTGCACAGGTTCTGGTTATTCTTCAGATTTCTTTTGCCCGTTGCAAGCTATGGTTTTTGCCAGCAAGGATGGACTTTGACTGTTTCTCTTCCCATGTATGCTGCTTGAAAAACAGCACAACCAGCTTTGCTTATCACCAGGGATTTTGGCTTCTTGATTGTACTGAATTTTCATGTAACAAATAAGGTTATTCTGCGAGAGCCATTTCATTATATCAGTACTGCCTCAAGGTAAAAATTAATTATAATTGCAGTTCTGAAAACTGTAAATATAAGGTTACAATAGTCATCTTCATGTTTTCTCTCTGATGCACGTTGTGCAAAAGGAATGGTAGCTGCAATAAGTTACACCATTTAATCCAAACATAGGATCTCAACTATCAAAATACTTTTAAATACTTAAAAAGAAATGAATTGTTATGGAGATGACAGTGTCACAAAGATCTCTTACTCAGTTTGTTAGACTGTTACCATATTCTTCTACAAGCTGCGCAGAAAATGGCTAATTTTCAGCCCAATTACAGATACTGCAGATGAAATGCAATGCTTCAGTTATTTATGACAGAGGAGCACAGTGAAACATGACTCTACAGCCAATATCTGTTGCAGGAAAATTTTTGCAGATGATGTTCCATTTAACTTAAGAAACATGAGTTCTATGAAATCAAAGAAATAAATTCATTAGAGCCCCAACTTTTTCACATTATATAGGATTCACTACAAATTTACCAGTGCCATCTATATCAAAACTTTGAATCCTTCACTCAAAGAAAATGTCTACAATCTATCACATGTTAAATGATTTTTCATTTTTGTTTCTATGATATTTAGAAAAGGTCTGCAGCAGAAAAAATTCTTTCTGTCCTAACTTTACAAAGTTCAATTAATGCAATAAGCAATAAATAACAAAACCAATTCCCCTCATATTTGGATTAACTGCAACCCTCCAGGACCTTTCTGTTCTGTTCTCGTGGTTTTTTTTGCCAAGCATACTGAGGATTAAGAATTCAAAATAGATACCTGGAAAAGAAATGCTTCATTCTCTGCAGAGCCATGAGAGAATGTGCAAGTGAGTTACAGGCCAGGCAGGCTTGTTCTGATAACAACATTGCTCTTTTTTCTATTTACAGTCAATGTTACAGCTTCTGTAAATTAAAAATGCCACCAAAGTACTTGAAAAGGAATTAGAATCTATAAATAGCTACTTTATGCACACTGTGTTGTTTCCAGCTCTGTTAAGCAAATACATTTTCATCCTTTAGTCCGGCAGCTCATCCTAAGCAGTAATGTCTGCATGCAAGAATGTGCTACAGGCCAAAATCTGCTTCCACTTACTGCTTTCTTTTTAAGATCACTATCTTAAAGAAGTGCAACAGGATATTTTCTATGACCAGATTCTATCCCTGGCCATTTGTGGGTAATCCTGAAATAACAATCAGTTCCTGAGCATGGTTGATCATAACCAGTTGTCAGAGTGGGTTATTTATTAAAAGACTGATTTTTGTGCATTCTCTCATCCACATTTCAATTTCTTTGAAACTCATTCTTTCACTAAAGTTAAATGCCCCTCAGATTTCTAAATGAATGGAAGGTTCGTTTTAGAGTAGGTCTTCACAGACACATGAAATCATGAGATTTAAACTACTTTTCTACGTGCTAAGGGATAGGGGTGCTGTTGACATTTTAGGCTTTTTATCTTAAAAAAAAAATAGAACAAAATATCTGTGGTAGGAGGATTCTTGTAGATACCTAATGCCAGAGGGGAAGGCCTTGGCAAGGAATATGACATTTGTTGTAGCCTTTCCCAACAGCACTGGCTTGGAACTCTTGCTCCCATCAACCATGGAGCAGATAATCAAATCTGTGCTTTTAGTCTTACACAGAGCTAATCCTGGAGTGCTGAAAGTGGCTTTGTTTGGGAAGGATCAAAGATGTGCCCACGTCTGTGTGCAGCACGCTGCACTTTGACTCAATTAGGAAAGAGGTGATCAGCTTTTGCAGCACTCCAGGGGTCACTGGATGGAGTTAATGAAGAAACAAAAGGTGCAATAAGGCAGAGCTCTGGCCCCAGAGGGGGCAGCTCTGGGAGGAGCAGCTGAAGGGGAAGGAAAACACCCCCAGTCTGCCCAAGCCTTCTTTGTCATCCTAGGGATATGGAAAAGCCTTGGCAAATGCTCGCTGGAATAAAAATATACAGATATAAAATTCAAAATTCCTTGTCCTGGGCTTGGAAAAAGAACTTAACGACAATAAACTGTTGCAGTCTACATTTTTTTTAAAGCACAGCTGCATTTCAAAAATATAGGCAGAGTAGGATGCTGAGCAGTTGTGTTATAACTCCTGTTTATGCCCAGTGAAACTTCCCATGAAAAAAGACACATCTAGCCCATCTTGCAGGAGAAGGGATGTACATGCACCTGCCATGACATTTCACACAAGGCAAGAATGTATTGTTACATTTGAAAAGGCAAAAACCCCCATACCGGATAAATAATTGTTTTGGGTTTTTTCCCTTTATTTTTAAGGAAGGAACATGGTATTGTATTGCAAGAACCCTCTAACAGTTTGGATTTTTATTTGGTTGGTTTTTTAAGGCACTGGGAATTATAGAAGCTTGGAGTATTTTCTAAACACAGAAGAAAACCCCATTGAAAAGTTGTCCAGTTTTCTTTCCACAACTGATTCTATTGGGGTATTGGTGGTGTTAAGGGAAAAGAAACAACTATTTTAGAAAATGTGGCTGCATCCCTTAGATGAAATAAATGAGCTATAGCCTCTTTGTCATTATAGAGTTCAATTCAGCTTGAAAAATTCTGTGTATTTCCCTTCTTTTACCAGTGTGTTGCATTTCACCACATAACTCTACAAAACAGGAATTGAGACACCTCTCATGCCATCATCTTTCCTCTAAAACAACTTTCTTGCACAGCCTGGGATTAAAATTATTTTTCCTTTGGCTAATATGAAGGTTGTTAATTCCCATAATGCAAGTGTTGTTTATCTAACACAGGCAAATAATTTACTTATTAATGGCACATTTAATTGAATAGCTTTGCTGCTTAGTGTGTCCAGAGTGCAATGTTTGGGTCCTTAAATAGCAAATAATTTCTTTACTGTCATCGTTTTCACTGTCTGGAATGGATGTGTTTATTAACTGTTCATGCTGTTTGCTTTGCTGCATTTTTGGATAGCCAATGACCTCCTTTGCTGAGAAGTGCTCAGCTTTCTTTTCTATCATTACCTACAAGGACATTAGAGAGAAATCACATTTCCCTGATCGGACAATTTGCAAAGTTTAACTTAATCTAAAGTACCCTGTTGTGCTCTAAAATGGAATGCAGCATTGTTTCTCCCAGTCCTGGTCTCCCAGGCTGTAATTCTGGCTGAGCACAGTGACTCCTCCTGTCCTGCAGCAGCAGAGTTACAACAGCACCACAGCACATTCTTCAGTTCAAATGTTGTGCCAAGCTCACAGAGAGAGAACAACAAATAAATGAAAATGAAATCAGCTGCTCTTAAATAAAATAAGATTTGCAGAAGGATGTAGCTTACCTTGTGAGCTCCATTTCATAATGACAGCTGGTTTACTGCACCTTTTACAGGCCATGTGTTTAATCAATATAAAACTCTAATAATGGAACAAGATCCCCCAATGTTTTCTGACAAGTACTTGTAAATTTTTCTGGAATACTTCTTGTTAAACAAAGATTAAATGTGGCTATTAGAAGCAGGCGATAATGTTCCAGGAAGAGAGCTTTATTTCCACACATGAAATGGGTACTGGGAAAGGATTGTTAGGCTCTGTAAAGTTAAAAAAATGAGGTAGTGACAGAATAGCTATTACTTTATATAAACAGTCAAATAAGCAAAGCTGCACTTGCCTTGGACTCCATGACTGAGATTCTCAGCAGTACAGAAAGCAAACAAAAATTGTGTTCATGCCTATATAGCAGCACTTCAGGTAAAATAATCTGAATTGCATCTATTCCATGATATTAATTGATACTGTTTAATTAAATCACCTCAACATGCATTGCTGAGAGAATTACTCACTCTGTAATGCTGTCACTAACCTGGCGATTGTCACTTTAATTTTCTGGGTACAAAACAACTTGAAAGGGTGCTGGAGAAAAAAACCTGAAATGATGCCGAACATAATTTAGGTTTTAATTTGCTGTCTGATCAAGGAGTGCCAGATCACAGACGTCCCCACTCCCACTGACGATCAGCTGGGCATGGAAAGTCTTCCTGACTGTTGTAACCAGCTCTATCTGCTGACATTCATCCAGTTTTTGACTTTACAACCAGAGTTAGAAGGTTTCAGTACTGCAGAATAACTCCCTAATCCTTAAATAAATGCAAAAAGCATGTCCATAGTTTAGGTTTCTTTTAGAAAGAAAGTGAAGTTGATGCCCATGAGCAAGAAGATTATCTGCATGATAGAAATTGAGCAGTGTGTCAGCAATTTGCTGTCACTGTTAACTTTGTGGGTGAAACAGAATTCTGTGGGATAGAAAAGCATTTCCCAGGTTTTCCCAGACAGATTTCGTGGCTCAGACTCCATAAAAAGCCTGATTTTGCTGAGCTTTGAGGGGTCTGATACCCACATCTGCTGCTTTTCCTCTTGAAGATGAGTCTTAGCACAACAAAGAACGGAAAGCACTCGGGTCTGGAAGGAGACAAAATAGAGCTGAAGTGTCCTGGAGTGTTTGGACAACCTGAGAATCCTGCTTGTCTAATTCTGGTGAGTGTTGAATATAAAACTGAACTGGGAAAATCACTCCCTGTTAGCTCGCAGGTGAATGTCTTCACCACTAGGTTCAAGTGTCACACCAGTGTCATACTCCTGACAGAGACCCCTGATGGAAAAATGTGATTTTGCATTGCCATTGAAGATCATTCCAGACCTGCTCAGGCAAGATCTCAATGTTTACTGCACATGGCCGGTTATGTAATTCACTGTTAAATCTAGATTTATGTGATTTTGAGATAAAGATTGCATTTGCTCTAATCCTGGGATAATCCTTGCTTATTTTTGGAGATCCTTGAAAACAAACTCTGTGACAAGATCCACCCATAGGTATTCTTAAAAACTTAAGATGATCAATTAACAGCAGCTCTCTTTTTTTGGCAATTCTCCTGGCCAAATAAAGTCTTTTGATGCTCATCCAAAGATGTAAGAGATTGCATTTTTCTCCTTGTGCAAATCACAAGCCAGACTTTTGAAGTTAATCATGTCTTAATGATATGTACCAATATGAGTTAGATGAGATTTGGGCGAAGTGCTTAAAACAAAGTATTGAAAGAATTCCCTCACAAAAACCACCAGCTAACTTTGTTCCTGTTCTCCTGTGCATTCTCTCTAATGCACTGCAGCTGAACGGCTGCTGTGGGAAGGCCTCTCCTTACAAACAAACTGCTTCCAAAAAGATATCTATGGATTGATTGTAATTGATTATTTGGAGACTTTGTGCTTATATAGGAAAAGGTGTCACTGGGAAAAACCTTCATCCCATGTGATGTTTTGTCCCGGGGAATGATGCAACCAGACTGTTTTGGAGGACAGAGGTCGAGCTCCTTCCCCGATGTTGCGGGGTGGCATTAATGTGTGTTCTGGTGGCTGCACAAGTGTGAGCTGTGACTCTGCTCCCGGCAGCCCCCGTGTCACACTGCATGCACCCCGAACTCAGTGCTGTGCATTTAAACATTTACATTCCATTTTCCTGGGAGAAACTGAAGGAGAAATCCAAACTTTCATTTCCTCCACGTGGCTTTCAGTGGGCTCTTGGGTTTGCTGGGTAGCTTTTATGCACAAAACAAATGTAACAGCCAGCAAACATGTGCCTCTTCTGTGGCTTGGGGACAGATAATTACAACAGCAGTGCTGTGGGACCAAACGCCAGCAGCTCCCTTCAGTGGAGTGTTAAGCATCATAGGTAGTTCCTGGTAAACCTGGTTTAAAGTTAATCCATAAAAAGAAAAGAAAAAAAAAAATCAATCTTCTTAAATTCCCGAACCATCTTATTCTCTCAATTAATTTTTTCTTCCAGCTTTGCTACTGTATATTCATTGCTGGTTCTAATCCCTCAGCTTCCCAATTTTGCATGCAAATTTGTTTCTTTTGCACAGGATCTTGTTTTCAGAGTTGTTGGTTTGGGGTTTTTTTTGTCACACATTCACAAAGCTAGTGTAATTTTCCCCTCCCCAATTTCTTCTCCAGCAGCTCCAACTGCAAGGACAGCCAATGTTTATAGTGAGAAGGTTAAAATATTCTGGATATCTTCCGTTGCTTCCTCCCGTTTACTGACGCTGCAGTTTCAATATGAAATCTACTATAGTGTGGAAGCTGTTTGCAATATAGTGTAAGGGCTTCCTACCATATGCTCTCCCATCTGTGATAAGAATGAGGGCTTTGGAAAAAAAGGCAACAATTTCAGCGTGACTGGAGTTGAACTGCATGCAATTTCTGCCTGCTTTGAGGAAATCTTGAAAAGTAAATATGTGCATTATACATGTCATGAATTCTTCTGCCTCCTGTTTATTCCCCATTGCTGATCAAGCATTTTCTGTGTCAAAACCAGTGGCTAAGATCCCTGGAGAATGAGTGGAACCGAATACACCTCAGGAGCTTAGTTCAGTAATCAGTTTGCAGACACTTTAATTGCTTTCAGTGACTTTCAGCCCTTCAGTGCTGACTGACACTTTGGAGAGGGCAGGTGTAGCCTTGCTGTACAGATGTTAAACTTACACACAAGTGTCCCTGTGACTCCTTTTTGTGGAACCTGCTTGCCCTGGTTGCCTCTGGTATTTCCAATGTAAGCGAGGAAGAGGACTATGGCTATACTAGACAGCTTAAACACCCCCCAAACCACCAAAAAACCCACAGAAGAAGGCAAAAAGAGGAACTGTTTAATTTAAAATGTCTTTATGGAAATTACTTTTAAATTTTACATGTTTCTGTATTGTAAATCTTTCCTCCTGATGTGTTTGATGTTCCTATCTCTTATCATTCTGCAATGGAGTTAGAAAATCTGGACTTGGAGGTAAAAGGTTCATTGTTTTCTACAGTAGGTTTGAATTTGGCTCTATGTAACCACTATGTAGTATTGGCTCTATGTAACTACTCATTTTGCTACACTGGATCTTCCATTAATAAATATTTTATAAAGAGCCAATAAATTATTAACCTCTAATAGCATTACAACATGGATATAATAGTAAAAAATGTAATAATCACATTACTGTTGAGTATTTCCTATAAGCAAATAACAGACTTAATTAGACCTTACAAACATTTATCCTCCATTAAAAATCGATTAGACTTACACTTTATAGACCAACCCTAAATACACAGTGTGATCTAAAACACACAGAATTTGGTATGAAGACAAATTATTGCAGAAAAACATACCAAATATTTTGGGCAACAACAATTCTTCAGTAGCCAACAGACATCCAAGAAGTGAACCAGACAAATATTTTCTGTATGATTCAGTAATTTAAGTAATCCCATTCTTTCTGAAACCACATTAAGCAAGACAATTAGTCTGTGTTTTAAGGGACCCAGCCAACTATTCTTTGATATCTAAAAATGGCAAAGTTTGAAAACCAGAAGTTTTGCTTTTTCCTCTCATACCCTTGGTTTACTGTTTCCTCATGCCATTTATTTCACTATAATTTATACATTTATGATACATATTCAGTTCAGATGCCAATTCCTGTCTCGTTTTGAGGAGCAAATATGCTGTGCTTTGGTGTCAGGATGGTGTCTGGAGCCTCAGCGAGTAACTGCAGCACTAGGGGTCACTGGCACTCCATCAGTAGCCGGCGTCTGTGACAAACGAGGTTGGGTTGTGGCGCAGCAACGAGCCCATTTTCCTGGCAATTTCAGGAATATCGGTGCTGCCAAGCAGGCGACTGCTCTAAGGTCCAACGTGTGCACACGAGTCGGGACGTTACGTGTTTATTCCTCGGGGTTTTGGGTTTCTCGTTCCTCCCAAATTCCTGGGCTGTGCTGTTTATGTATTTCAGCCTAACCTATGGTCAGCGGTAAACTCGTGTTCCATGGGGGCTGGGAAACTCCAGACCTTTGGATCCAGGTCACAGGAATCAGCCTGGGACACTAAAATGCTCTCCCTGCGAGGTTTGTGCAGCACTGCGCTCCTTCTTTCCAAGAGATGTTAGGAACAGAACATCAACTGGTTCTCAAAAAAAACCAATTCTAATCACTGAAGATTGGACCTCTACTCACAATATTGGGTTACACATTATAATTAGTGTATTTAATTACCCTTTTACTAAAACATGTCAGTTGATTAGGCATAAAAGTTGCATTTTAAATCCTGCCAATAGAATTGACATAATTTCAGTATTTTTTCACATAGAAAATAAAGGTCTAAATGATGAATTAAGGAATCTCTGTCTTGGTTTTCCAGAAAAGGAAGCTGGCAGTACATGCAGGTAAGGTTTTCATATCTCTAGAGTAATTTTAAATGAGCTTTGCCTTCCTTGATTGCATCACATCCACTTGTCTTTAGTTACATCTCAGGTCAGGCAGGGTAACATCTGTTCTGCTGTTTCACGTTATCTGCTCCTACAAACCAGTGAGTTTCAGCTGCTCCCCTGGGAATGCTATCAGATTTCCAGTTGGACACTGCCTCTGAGCATTGACATTCCAGCCACTTGGATCACTCTGCCTGTGGTAACTTGGCAGGTATTGCTGCTTTTGTACCTGTTCATTTTTTCACAATATACAGATATTTCTTCTCATACTGGCTTTTCCCTGAGGTGCACACATACTGGTTTGTTTATTTATTGAGTTTTCTCTGAGCTGGCCTCTGCATCTTGTGTGATTTTGTCCTTATAAATCATTGTGCTTTATTGTGATATGAGTGCAGTAACTTGCAGCCACAGCAGCTTTTAAAATCCTACTGTCAGATGAAGCAGGTTAATATATTAGTTCATTAATTCAAATCAAAAAGCCCTCTTAGATACACCTTCGCCTATTAGAGTGCTGTTGATTTGGCTGATAAGAGCCTAGCTGTGTTGTGATAAGGTCCTTTGTCACTTTTAGAATGACAAAGGAAATCATTTGGAACTGAGATATTTCTGAGTTTTCATTGGAAACAAGTGAAGGAGAGTGGAGATTCTGACATCATCTCCTTTTCCAGTGGTTGTGAACTGACAGCAAGGCCAGCACCACAGAGCAGAGCTGTAGGAATGCTGTTCCCCACTGAGGCTGGTGTTTGATCATTAAGGAGATGGCACTCAAGGGGCACTGCCACAGCCAGCAGAAATACAAGCTATCAAACAGATCTTGCTTTCTGCCTGGCCAAGATTTTTCAGTGACTCTGCTTTTCTCATAAAACAGAAGCATTATAAGGAAATCAAGTGATTTCATTTTTTATTTCCCTATGTGGTTTGAGTGAACAGATGAGAATTAGTTTTAGTCAAATTAACAAAGATTTAATGCTTCATCCTGCTGTCACTGAAACAAAAATCTAAGTGCTGGTTAATGTCAAAAAAGCATAAGATGCAGAAATTAAGAGGCAACTGAAGAGTGTGACTCAGTGTGGTCTTTGTGGCATCTCCCATTAAGCTGTTCTGATTTTCAGAGCATTTCTGTGGGAGCATCACAAAGAGACTCAGATGTGGCGCAGCTGGCCAAGATGTGGGGCACACGAGTACCCGAAGGAAGTCCCTTCCCCAGAAACTCTGCATTGCACAAACAGAGAACAGACCACAGATGGATGTGCTGAGGAAATAAGGGATAGAAACATGAAATAGTAATGGAACAACTTGCACTGTGCGTTCTAGCTGACAGTCACAGTACACCTGCTGCCTCATCGCTGCTCAGTGTTTTGGAGACAACACATGGAATTGTATAAAATTGCTGGGAGGTCAAGCTGATCATGCTGATGCCTTTTCATCTTCTGAATCTCTGACTCTAATTGCTCCTCTCTTTGAATGTTGTGCAGTTGCAAACCCAGATAATCCATTTCAATGCCCTTTGTGCAATCCCAAGCAAAGGAGAAAAAAAATAGGAGTAAAAATCTGTCTCTGTAAAAATCAATGGCAAGGCATGCACTGACTTCAGCAGCACCAGGATTTTTCCCTCAGAGTTTAATTGAAAGTGAAAAATATTTTTGGAGAAAAATGTCTAACTGCTGAGGTTAAAAGACTCAATAACATGCCCAGCTCTTCTACTCTGTGGGCACTGAGAGACAAGTTTTAAATGCAACTGGCTTTTGGAATGAATTGTTTGCTTTCAGATCACTGGCATATTCTGTATTTCCATGTCTTTTTATCTATCTCTATAGAGTTATTTATTGAGATATCTGTATCTATATCTATCTAGATGTGAAATACTGGGCAGAGGAACATTTTTGCTCATGTACCTGGCTCCAGTTTTCCCTTGTGCAGCTCCTTGCCTTATCAGTGGGGCTTCCTCCTGCCCTGTGCTTTTAGCCTGTCAAAGAGGGGACATTGCTGCTTCAAAAACCCAACCTCAAACAAAAATGGGAATTGATAAACTGATCAGAACAGTTAGCAATTTTAATGACATAAAGTTGATGTAACACGCTGCAGATGAACCAAGAAGTCTCAGGGTGAGGATGGACCTTCTCATTACCTTGTTGGGTGCGGATTAACCAGTTTTCTACCTTTTCCATTAGGTTGTGGGCTTTCAGGTCTCCCCACTCTCTCCTGTTTCCCTAATGCCAGTTCTTCCTTCACAATTAGTTGTGTTAATCACCCAGAAGAGATGAGGCATTCTTGCCAAAATAACATATTGCTAATGAAACAGGAAGATGTTTTCTCATTATGAGTTGTATGAACTGCTGTGATTTCCATGAGCAGAGCACAGGAAAGGTTTTCATCCCAGAAGCATTGGCCAGGACAGAGTTTGCACAGCTGATGTGCTGCCACCTGCACTCATGGGCACAAACTGGAACTGGGACACCCACTCTGCAGGGGCAAATTTCAGTGGCCTGACCTTCTGCTGGTACTTCAGTAAAATGCTCACTAAACCAAAACTGAGATTTTTCTGGGCAGGGCAAGAAATGGGTGCACTTGTTCACCCTGTAGGGACTGAAGACAACAGTTTATTCAAAAGTCACTTGGCTTTGACAGAGACTTGAGAATCAAATCTGGTTTGTGGGGATAACAGGATAGTGGAAGATGAGGAGGAGAATGGTGACGAAATATTAAGTGTCCATTACTACCTACTAGAAGTAAAAGGTCTGCAGAGTGCTCTAGAGGGGAAAAGTATTGATGCATAAAATTTAATAATTAGTTAATGACCTTTCAGAATTACTTTAAAAAAACTTAAGGAAAAGTAATAGCTTAGATTAATTTTCTTCCCTCTCACAAGATCAAATTAAAAAATTAGTCTGTTCAGTGGGTAGCAGCATCCTAGATGAAGGATCCTAGGTTTCATAGTTTCCATATTTGAGCTGAAAAATGAAGTGCTTCCAAGCCTATTGTTTCAACAACAATGTTGCAAAATATGAAGAGAAGGGAAATAAGCTAATTTGGCAAACATAATATGACTGGCATTAAAACTCTCACTCTGCATTTCTGTAACAACTTCTGCCCTTCTTTCATTGAATGACTGCAAGGCCTTAAAAAGCCAATGCACAAAACATCTCCAAATGGTGCACAAAATAACTGAATGTAAAAGCATAGAAGCAGAAACTGTAGAAGTAAAAGATGAGAATCTTGGTTTAGTTTTCTTATTATTCCAGTATCTTTTTTTTCTTAAATTACTTTGGTGACTAAACTGCCCACACCTGTATCTGGAGAGAAAGGTCTTCCTTTGCACTTTTCATACTTCGCAAAGACTTATTTTTGAAGCTTCTTCACCAGAACAGAGATTAACTGGGTTGTTATCCTGGCACATTCCACCCTGAAGGAAGCTGGACACTGACTTCCTCCTCCTGAGCATGGCTGCTGTATCTGGGATAGTGTGTTGTTTAATAATAATTCTCCTATGTTGTACAACACTGCAAGGTTTGGCCACAACATCTGTCAGTAACAGTTATTTATCCTCTGTCAGGTGGGGGATATTCTGAGCTGGTACATTGCTGTTTGCAGTGCAATGCCAGTTCTAGAGATGTGCTTCATTTCTGCTCTGGGGAGCCTCTCAGGAGCTGGGAATCCTTCCAAAGATGACATGAACCTCTAAAATGAATTCACACCACCACACAAAATGCAGCCTTTTCTCACTGCATGGGTAATCATGTACTTCTCAGTGTTGGCAAACAGAAAGTGTGCAAAGTTTATTTTGATAGACTATTTACAGCTTCAGTGTTGTGGATGTTGATATACAGACAATGTTTTTATTGCTCCCAAACATGTACTCCATGAAGGAAGAAAATGACTAAAAATTCTTGTAGCTACTTCTTGTTTTGTTTTGCTTTGTTTTGTTTTGGCTATGGTAAATTGCATTTTGCTGCAATTCTATCTGCCAAGAGTAATATAGATCTCATTTTTAGGTTTGACCAAATCTTTGGGTTAGTATTGATACCCTCTGTAATGGACAACCTGAGGTCAGTTATTTTCCCCCAGCGCTTTTGGAGACTATTTTAGACCAAATGTCGGTATTTTTGCTGCTGTTTTTGCAATATGTACGACGTATTCCATTACACGCTCCTCACATTATTTCCCTATTCTGCCTGCACCGCACTTGATTTGGCTCACGACTGTTGCAGTGCCTTGGGGAGAGCTGAAAACACGACAAAGTGGGACGAGGGAAGGAGCCCAGGGCTCGCCACGTGCAGCAGCACGCTCATGCCAGCGCGTCGCT
>NW_005054362.1:658822-677310 GCF_000277835.1 Geospiza fortis
GGCTCCGCGCCGGCATCTGAATCCAAACTGACTCCTTTTTATTTATTGCGGGAGAGGGGTGGTTTTTCACATCATCATCTGTTTTGGAGGAAGGAGGGAGGAAGGGGGAGGGTTAACGCTAAGGAAGTAAGTCTTCACTGCGAAGGAAATCCCTTTTGCGCTTTCCAGATGACCTTTTCTGAAAATGTAGCTTCTCCAGCTGAACGGTTTTGTTTTTGACTACCAAGTGTGTGAAACTGATCCCTAAGTGCTCCACGAACCGTAGGATGTGTGCTTCCGGGATTAGCAATATGGGGCATCTGTTGTCGCCTCTCCTCTTGAGCCTGGCAGCAGTTTTTTCCAAAGGTAAGTCTTAATCTCTTCTGTTTCACTGCATCTTGTTTCTTGTTTTGCACAGCCAGCCCTTCTCCTCTCTCTCTTGCCTTGAGTGCCGATACGATTCAAGACAGAAAGACTTGGGGGAAGCCATGTGCTAGTCAAAACCACAGAGGATGCGATGGGAAAGCCTGAGTGGAAGGGTCTTTCCTTGGCTGACCATGGCAAACAGTCTGGCAGTTTCCTGAGGCATCTGTTACCTCCTTACTGTACTTTTGGTGGGGTAGAAGATGCTGCTGCTGAGCTTAGCTCTGCTTTGGATTATGAAGGGTTTGTGGTATGGAAGTCTGAAATCCCCAGAGGTACAAGGTGTTGGACTTGGTTGCCCCACCATTATCTTCTGTGCCATTTTTCAGATTAAAACTTCTGTATCTCAGACTGACTGGCAGTGTTTTACTGGACCAAAGAAACAGGTACACAGTGAAACATTTCAAAGCTTTGATGAGATGCTGTAGCAGGTGTCTGATATCCTGCATGCTGAATAGAGCTGGAATGTCCTGATGGCATGACTTCACACAACTCAGTGATTCCTTCTTGGAGCCCTCGAGCTTGTTTACAGTTCAAATCAGAAAACCAGCACACAGGCAGTGCACATATTTTTGTGTGCATTTAAAGCTTCCTTGGAACTTAAAAGTTTCCATCAATGGCATCAGCCAAAAGGTGAATGCACTTTTTGCAATACTTAATTTAGATGATTCTGAGCATTCCTGTGAAATATAAATTAGGAGAAGTATACATATCTACCGAGCAGATACTGTGCATCAGCAGTTATATTTTGGCAGGAAAACAAAGTTTTCATGTGGTTTAGTCTTCAGAGGGGAATCAAAGCATATGCATTTAATCTGTGATTCTGCAAACATACTGGTAAAGAGTGCTGCTTATAAATATCCTTATTAAAAATATATTATTCTTAATGCCCTTTTACACTTCCAGAGATCAGCACTTTTCTTTTTCATTATGTGAGTTATTTTTACTAATTAGTTTGTATCTACGACTGAACTTACTGACAGAAGGCAGAATGCATAGCTGTGTATTTCTGTGATGCTTCCCTGTATCAAATTCCATTCTCCTCCTTTTTTCCTTAGAACAGGTAAAGAAAGAAAGGAACAAAATTATAAGTCTTCTCAAATGTTCCTAAATGCGATGCCTATGTAAGTCCTGTTCTAAAGTTGCAATTGGAAATGCATTAGCAGCAGGGATTAGAATTCAGAGTCTTTTCAAGAGATTGCTTCATTCACATTGCACACCAGTAGCTTGTGATTGCCCAGCTAGGCTGTAAATGATGTATTTTGTTATAAGCAATATCATCAGTACTTTGGATAGGCTCACAGCGCAGTACGAGTATGAACTTCATTTCATTCCCTGGCTTTTGCTGTGTTTGAGTTTGCTGCCCTAACACTGTATTCACATAGTGTTGGACTGAGATTGCAGTTTATTCCAGGATTGGAATAAATGGCATTTCAGTTATACAGAATTCAGCATTTCTTTTATTGCCAACTCAGCAATTATAGCATTCATATGTGATTTTACTCTGAAATGTTACTTACATCTCTTTTGAAAGATGTATTAGGAAAAATTGCTTCACCAAAGGGGTTGTCAAGCCCTGGCACAGCTGCCCAGGGAAGTGGTGGAGTCCCATCCCTGGAGGGATTTAAGGGACTGTAGATGGGGTGCCTGGGGATGTGGTCAGGGGTGAACGGGGCAGTGCTGCCTTAGCAGTGGCATTCGATGGTCTTGGGGTCTTTCCAGCCTAAAGAACTGTGTGATTCCCTGAAACCTGAGATGAGGAGATCCCAGCAGCAGCACTGGTGTTAGCTGTGCTGTGGGTATCCAAGACACCACTGCTGTGGGAGTGCCGGGACTCTGCTGTTCAGGGCCACAGATACCTGTCCTTAATGCAATTGTTTATTTTCTCTTTGGTGACAGACTCCATCTGCACTGCTATGCCTTAATACACTGGAAAGACCAGAGTGTTCCAGAGATTTATAGTATGAACTTCACAGTGTAAAAGGTTGATTCCCACCCCCTCCATGCAGTAAGATGAACAGACAAAAAATACATCAGGCATGATTACTACTACAGGGCATGTTTCTTTGATGCTTTTCTGTTGCTAATAGAAAAACTCTCTCATTTATGACACGATGACAAAGTTTTCCTAAGGAGATACAAAAGCTTTTAACATGCAACAGCAATCAGCTGTCTATTGTGTATAGGGCTGCTGCTTATTACTCAGAACCATGGCAACACACCTTGTACTGCACCGTTTCCAAATCTTTCAGGTAATAATGTTGAAGACTTGAGAATACTATTGTGATTTTGCTTTGCTTTTATCTTGTAAAATGCAGAGCTCCAGCCTGAGAAATGAAATGTTGTTTTCAATAATGAGCTAAAGATCCTACCAGGCCAGGTTGTCAGTGCTGATAGAATCCACGTGTGTCAATGCACTGTCAGTCTCACAGTAGGTGGATGTGTCAGGGCGGAGGTGATTATGCTCTGGAACTGCAGTTCACAGCTTTGTCCTCAGCAGAGGTTTCCTGAGTCCGTCCTAGGAGGCCAGTGCTGGCCCTCAGTCAGTTCAGTGTTTTGCTGTTTGCTGTCAAAGGTGGGAAGAAGTTCTTAGGGAGTCTTCAGTCAAAAAATAACCAGGTTCAGCTGATGTTAATGAAAACAGACTATATGCAACAGGCACAATAATGTGGGTGTTTTGTTCTCTTGTTTAAATGGAAATTCATCAGCTCCACTGGAGTACGATAGAACTTCAATACTTTATTTGAGCTCCGGGTTCCCTGCTTGGCTCAAGTCTAGAATAAAAACAGCATCTCCCATAAGGTGCCAAACACTTTTGGGACTTATACTGTGAAACTAAAGATCGAGGAGCCTTTTTCATTATGAATGTCTCCATATAAAACCGGATTTCATTTATTTCAAATTTCAAGTTTAAGTTGACAGTAAAAACCAAGTGAATATTTTAGTGACTTGTTCTGCTTGTCTTGTGCTGAGCATTTTGTGTTCTTCTATGTCATCCTGGGCAGAAATCTTCCTGCAAGTTGCTCTCTAATGATATTTCAGGCCATAGAGCTGCTGGTTTGATTTTCTTTTTCTCTCAATTTAATTGAAATGGAGGCTTGGCAGGTGTATTAGGCAGGATTTCCTTGTGTCCCCTGAGGGTGTTCCCCATAGCTAGAGATGTGCAGAGCACATGTGCAGTGATGCAGATCTCCTGTTTCGGCAAAGTGAGTGTGGGAAAACAAGGAAACCAAACCCCCAAATGTCTAGTTTTGCTTCATTCCTCTAGAAAAGTGGTAGTATATTAGTAATGGGTTATAATTCTGTATATGGGATTAAAATCAAAGATTGTTTAATTTATGAGATGTATTTTTTTCCCACTTCTTGGTGGTGGCTAGACAAGAGTTCAGGGTTGAATTACAGTTCATGTTGACTGATTGTGATTGTGATGATGAGGGACACATTCTTCTTCTCAGAGTAACAGTGCTGGTGTTTCTTGTGGACAGAGCCATTCCTGGCATCAGCTCCAGCTGTGCAGTTGGTCTGGATGGAAAATGTGGTGCTTGCTGCTTTCATGTGAGCGTAAAGCACACGTGTGGTCAGTAGGAGCTTTTCCTGTGAGCTCTGTTTATGGCCAAAAACCCCAAAAGTTTTCTGTAAAACCCACAAAATAAATTAAATCTTTACAGCTTTAAGTTCAAGAAGTTTCCTTAAACACAGAGTTTTTGTGCTTTGTCCCAGCTGCACTGAACTTGAAATTGTTTGAGACACTAAAAGGGAAGGGGAACACCACTTCCACTTTTTCACTCTTGCTGTTTCTTGCCACAGAGTATTTGTGGGAAAAACTCCATTCTGATTCCTTTTCTTTCAGTAAAAATAATAAATTCAGACTGAACAAAAAATTCTACAGCTAGACCCGTGTTTTATTTGTCAGCTGCAATACTGGCTTAATGTGATTTGGTTTCTAATATTTCCCTGTAATGTTCTCATTTTTTACTTCTGTCTTTTCTTTTATTAGTTCCTTAGGACAGGCAGGCTCTGTGACACCAACCAATGTTTTAGATATTAATAAAAGCAGCTTTATTCAATAAAGATCAGTTTTATTTAATAAAGGAGAGAATCAAAAGATAATCTGATTTTTCATGCTGCATTCACATTAAATCAAGCTCCTGAGGTGGTTGTGGATGCCAAGTCTAGTGGCAGTCTATCACGGGTCCTAGGATACATAAACATGACTGCAGACAGATTGATTGCAGGGAAGCTGAAGAGGCAGCTGAGATTCATCACAAGTTTGTTTTATAAAGTGGTACATCAAATTACTTGATTTTCACCACTCTTTGTAGTATTGCCTGCTGCATTATTAATGGCAGCTCCAAATGAAGTGGATTTTAAGTAGTTCCGAGACTTGTAGATAACACTAATTATCATGAGCAGTTTAAAGTACATATTTGAGGATCTTAGGCTACTTTGCCCCAGGGTTGAAATGTGGGCACAGTTCACTGCAGAATGAGGATTGGCCTCTTCATCTCCCTGATTTCTTCTTTTATTGAATAGACTTAATTCTGGTGTAAGGTGTTGGTCTGATGGCCCCACAGAGCCAAGGGATCGAAACTGTTCATCTTCCAGAGCACAGCCTGTGTGGTACCAATGCAAACTTCCATTTCCTGCTTTAGTCCTGTGCCTGAACTGGACCCAGGGGAGGTGTAACTCACAGCTCTGCGCTGGAAGGAGTTACACCCTGCTACTGAGCCCACTGCAGGCAGTGAGGGCATTTCGGTGCCTTCTGCAGGCTTCAATTCAGAGTAGACAGAGTTTTCTGGAGTGGTATTCTTCAGCCTGTAGCCCACACACCGGTGGTGATTCATAGAACATCTGAGCAGTGTTGTGAAACCAGTGCCAGAAACCTTCTGCGTGCAAGGGAGAAAAAACCGAGGGGAGGAAATGGAAGTAACAAGGCTGCTTTCAGACTGCATCCCAATTTGTGCCTGCTTGTAAACAAAGACCTTTGTGACAATACCAAAACCAGGACACTGTGTAAGATGCTCTGGATTTCTTTCGGGAGGTCAGATGGCTTTTTTCCTTGAAAGAGAAAAACCAGTGTAGTGAGAGTAACTGTGGTAGTTGGAAGTGTTGCTGTGGGCAGTTTGGTGTTGCCTCTGTGCTCCAGACACAGCACTGCTGGTGTGTTTGTGATCCAGTGCAGCAGAGGCTGTTTCAATCACCACTGAGCGGTGGCTCTGTGGCAGAGCAGGAGAACCCTGCCAGTCACTTATGGCATCTGCACTCTGGGGTCAATTAACTGCCTCGGAGCTTCTGCTCCACACACAGAGCATGCTTGTTTGTTCTCACACCCTCACTGCTGGGCTTTTTTAATCAAGGTTTCCAGAAAGAACCTTTGAGGGAGTTTCCTGTGCTCCAGACAATTGTCTCCCTGAAAGTGGCTCAGTGAAATGCACTTTGGTGTCTTGTACAAGCAGTGTATAAAAGGTTGATGGGAGAGTCATCAATGTTGCCATATTTTTCCAGATTTACAAAACAGAAGGCTTCTTTCCTCCTCCTGTAGTCACTTCAGGCCCATCTGGATCTGGTTTTAGTTACTTTGAATTGGTTTGTTTAGTTATTTGGGGTTTTATTTGCAAATAAAGACTTTGCTACAAGGATGTTTTGGTAGAAGTGTCTCAGAAATTTACTATGGTAATGGTTCATAAGCAAAACAGACCCACATCTGAAAATGACCATGCAGATTCTGAACTATGGGAAGGGGAAGGATATTGAATGAGGTAAGTCTTATAAAAACAACAGAGGAAATCAGTTAGCTGGGTATGTATAAAAAAGCAGCAGGGGTAATAATAACAAGCGCCACAAGCAGAGGTGTGGAAAGATGTCAACACACTCTTTACCCTTGGGGGACACAGCTTTGAGATGGACTAAGGAGCAACAGGAGCTCCTCTCCAGCTGCACCAGGATGCTCCACATCTTGTCCTTTGAAGTGTTTGCTTTCAAGAGAGGCAGACTGTTGAGCAGACAGTCTGCAGATCTCTTGCTGAGGAGCAAGGCAGATGTCCAGATAATCACACAGATGACTCTGCATGTCCTGCATGCTAAAAAAATCCTCCAAGTCACAGAGTGTAGTGTCATCTAATGCTGAATGGTCTCAAAACCTTGAATTTTGTGGGCCTTCAACATCACTTGCTTTTTATTTTTATTTTTAAAAGTGTAGTTTTATGTCTTCAGTAAACATTATGTAAATTTATTGTGCAAGAGGAGGAAACCAAATCTGGCAGAGGTAACTAGTTGATGGTGTCTCTGAATATTGACCTAATCCACAATATAGGGAAAAAGCAATCCCATTTAGTCTTCAGACCACTCACGTACTAAAGATTCTGGATTAGCATATCATTGTATCCTCCATTTTTTGCTGAGCCATGGTGACTCATTCTACTTGTCTTCATGAAAATAATGGTGATTTGCATCTGCTTATATTGGAAATATCTGTATTTATCCTTTAGCGTTGCATCCCTGTCCTAATGTAATCAGCCTTGCTTGGTTAATTTTGATTTGCTGGTACACATGGGGTAGTTATCTTTCTTGTCTGTGTGTGTCAGATTCCTGCATTTAACTTCCTACTTTGCTGCTAGCAGTGGGTATATTGTCAGGTTTTTCTACTTGATGTTGTTTCTGAAGATTGTGTTTTGAGCTACTGTTGAAAGAACTGTTCAGCTCTGCAAAACTTTGCAGTGTGATAAATCTGTAAATACACCATGTACAGTTACACTCCTGTCATCCTTGCCTCGTTCTCAGAAATAAGAATAGGATCTAGTTTGCTCAGGGTCACAAGTCTGTAGCTCTGAAGATGAAGAAGGATCTCTTTATGTGGTTCTCAATACAGGACTTGGGGCAGAACTGAGCAGCTGACTGTGCCCAGCAGAGGAAAGAGTGCCCACACACTGCACGTTCATTGCCACACGTGGTGCAGAGTACAGGGAGTACTTTTACACTCATTTTCCCTGTGTGTGTTCTGTTTAGGATCTGTTTAACGCAGGGTTTGTTAGGTGCTGTGCTCACCTACAGAATTAGCCACTCGCCTGAAAACACTGAGCACACCCGTCCTTCCTTCTCTGGAAGGAACATATGCAAAAGGGGCCAAAAAGGTTCTGCAGTTCATGCTGCCATGTTCCATATCCTTTTCCATATTTCTGGGTTGTGAGCCTACCCTGCCTTTGCTGTGCTCTGCTCTCCTCTCCTCTGTGGCTGCCTGTGTCTAATGCAGCACTGTCTGATAGGAGATGATTTCTTGCATACTGAACACTTGTGCACAGTGGGATTCTGTTCTGTGCTCCTGACTCTCTGACACCATCTGCCCAGCAAAGTGGTTTTAATGGGTTTCCACTGAGCCAGCCTGTACTACAGCCCTGGCAGCATGCTCAGTGTTTTTAAAAATAAACAGAATCTCTCCAGACAAGCCACACATGAACATTGGCATGTCCAACAAAATTGAGGATTTCATACTGTTTGATATTTTGTGGAGCAGAAGTATTTCTGTTTGATAGGCTCTAAAGTGGGAAAATGACTGATAGCTTGGAGTGGCCTTCTAATAGTACTGGTTTATTATTGTAAACGACCTTATAATGCATTATTTTCCATCCCATTTTTTTTAAAGTCAGGCATTATTATACTTTTACAAAAATGCAATCATTTTACCTTGTTAGAGTTCTCTTCTTTATGAGAGCAGGGGAATGTAGTGGTTCATGATGGTGATTTAGGAGTGAGGGTGTCCATTGCCTTTCTGTAACCTTTGAAAAACCACTCCAGTTCCCTGCTTTCCCTTTTTTTAAACTGTCTTGTCTGCTCAGAATACGTGTTCAGAACAGAATCTGGTTTACTTGCAGCTATACAGCATCTGCTGTACGTTTAGCCACATGAAAATAATTAATTTCTAGCATCTGTGTTAAAAATTGGAATGTGACATTCTGATGCTGGACAACATGAGCTGCTCAGAGGCCTGTAAGAATAGAAAAAAAGAGTGGGGTAAGGAAAAAAATAAAGATATGATGAAAGCATGTGTGTGATTAAAATATTCTAAAGGACTGAGTAGATGCCATCCTCTGATGTTACAATGAATATGCTATCTAAGCCTTTTCAAACAGCAGCATGGTAAAGGGAACATAAAAAGCTTTTTATAAGATGTCATAAAGGTGGTCTTGTGTTTATTTCTGTTGTATTCCGTGTTACAGATATTTTCAGTGTCTGTATTAACAATGCAACAAACCACTTATGAAAAAGTAGGTTTTTTGGCAGATGGTACAGATCTTAGAAATATTTCATTCCTTCTTTGCCCCTTCAAGTCTTTGGGGTTTATTTTAGGCTCCTTCAGTTTGGTAAGTTGTGAACATAGTGGAAGTGGTGGTAATGAGATGGTGAAAGAGACTCTTGGCTGGTCCCTGTGTTATTGATGGGACATGGAAGTTGAAAGAGTCAAAAGAAATGGATTCTTCTGACTTCTGAGCTAACTTGTATGAACACAAAGAGAACCAGACACAATCCTGTTCGTTAGCCTTTAGGTTCTTTTATTCTAAATTAGGTGGAGTCTGACTTGGAACCAGTTTCATGTTATAAAAAACACAAAAAAATATCACTGTGAATTCCCTTGACAAAGAAGGTGGCATTTCCTTCTTTGTCAGTGCTGTCCACCAGGCTGATGTTTTGAGTGGTATCTCAGTGCCTTTATTGTTCTTATTTATTCATTTGTGTAAAGCTAACTAAGGTAAATACTTAAGATCTGTGATCTTCCACAGGTGTTTGCTGCTGCTGTTACCTTTTTTCACCATTTGTCCTGTCATAACTTTGGATATTGCTGAAGATGCTCCCTGCTGTTTCAGCTGCAGCAGTTTACAATACAAGTATCAGCATCAACTGGGTCTTTGCCTGCCTTTTTATTTAGCCTCTTTATCTGAGCAGCAGTAGATCAGAGTAATGGTACAATAATCACTGGTGAAGCATGTATTTGTTTGGTTTTGTTCTATTTCTATGCAGTCATGTGCTCCTTTCATCCTTTCATCTATTCCTGTCAGAATTATGAGTTTGGTTTGGATCAGACCCCGAAGAAAGAGAAATGCTTGTAAGTGGAGAATACTAAATATAGCAGACCTTTGTTCCTGTATTTCTAGTTTGGTGCTTAGAATGTGTGCGTGTGCATTATAGGTTCTCATCAAATAATCAAATTGCATCAATAATCATAAAATGATGGTTCATGAGGAGATTCTCTTCAACTGTTCTCCTGTCAGCAGCTCCAGAAGAGAAGGATGACTTTGGCAGCATATCTGCAGTGCTGCCAGCCCTGGGCTTGGGCAGCCCAAGTGAGGAGCAGTGAATTCAGATTTAGGTGCAGAGGGGAGCATTCCCAGATCTTGCAGGATTTCAGCGGTTGCAGTGGGTCAGATGATAATTTCTCAGGTAGTTAACTCTCCCAGCCCTTTGGTACTTATGGCCTACAACTCGTCTGGAAAGTTGTTGGGAGACAGTGAAGATCAAGGGATGAAGAAAAGTCCCCCCCAAATGCTGAAAGAGTCCTGCAGGATGTTACTTGGTGTAAGAGGGCTTATCCAGTGTCTCAGTTCATCCTGTGAAGTGCTAAAGCCATCCTTTTTTTCATAACAAGTAGATTCTCGTTTGTCTTCCGCCTGAGAAGAGCAGCCCTGTAATCCTCACATCTGTGCTGACTCTGCAGCGTTCCCTTCTGGGCCTCTCTCTGACTTGTTGCAGATGTTTGCTGCCACTTTGATCAATTTGTCACAAGAACTACACATCCTCTCCCTTGTTCTATCTTCTTCCTACAAACAGGCACGATCAAAACCTCCTCTGTGGAATTGTTGTGGCAGTCTCAGTTATCTTTTGTCCTTCTCTGACATCTGTCTTAGGAAGAGCTGATCACTGTATTCCTTCCAGTCTAAATCTGACCGGGCCTTAGCAAATGTCACTTCCAGTACCTCGTCATTTTCTTCTCCAATTTCTGAATCAATGTTTCTCTCAGACACTCAACAAGTGAATCCCTCCATAATTCCTGCACTTTCTCCTGCTCCCTTATTTATAGGTCAGTGCTGCTGCTGTTCTCCTTCCAATACCAAGCCTTGTTTTCAGCAATGGGATGAACAGAAGGAATCATGGAGGAAAACAGACCATATATAATCTTAGATTTAGAGATGACATTGAACTTTAGTACTGACCTATACAAGTTATCAGAAAATAATTGAAACTCTAGGCTGGGAGCCCAGAAAATTAAGATTGAGGGCAAGCAAGAAGAAATTTATGGAAGTTGGAAGACAAGAAGAAGAAATAAAGATTGAACTCTGTGTTGTGGTGGTACTGTGCAGAGAACTGATCGTGAAGGTGGGATTGTGAAAGTTGCATGATAGAGAAAATCAGAATAGCTGTGCTCTGTGAGCTGCTCCAGGCACACAGGGTGTGCACAGCCCCTCACCAGAGCCATCCCAGGAGGTCTGATGGGTTCAGTTATACAAATACTTGATCTTATCCAATGAAACTTGCATTCTACCAAACTGCAGAGTTGCCCTCACATTCATTAAAGCAATTTCAATTAAGACACAATTCCTTCTTTACACTTTAGTTTCAGACTAAGACAAATATTGAACTACCATAAATTTTCATGGAATAAATAAATCTTAATCTCGCTTATGCTGACCGTAAGTTGCAGCAGTTAATATAGTTTTACTTATTTTCTCAATAATCTCATGGGAAATGGTTTGTACTTTATTTCATCCCCCTGAAAGGAAAACCAGAACAGCTGATGCTCAGTTACTCCTTTGCATTCAGTGGTTGAAAATAACTCTTTTGTCTTTGCAGTAAAATATTCTCACATGCATGCAAGCTTCGTCATTCTTACCTCTTCTTTCCAGTAGTAAAAAGTCTCTCTGCACATTCTGGCCTTTGCATAATGGAAGCTCCCACACTTTCCAGATCCTCTGAGTGTGTTCCCTTGACCTGCTGGCCAAGGGTGATACTGGGAAGGGTTTTCTTTCATTCTCAGCTCTCACAATAGAATTTGTCTTCTGCCCTGCACGAGCTGGGCCAGAGAAGCGCTGCATTGTGTGCTCCTGGAGATGCCACAGAGCTCCAGAGGGGATAATGAAACCACACAGCATTGCTGGGAAAACTGTGCTAAGTGCTGTGAAAACACAGCTGGGAACAACAAGCCTTCAGGAGTCAAGGCCTACCTTCAGAGAAACAATGTTCAGAATTTTTGTAATTTGGCTGTAGAAAATGGTTCTGACGGACCTTTTCCTGGAAATTAAAAAACCCCAATTTACAGGGATAGTGCAGGTGCAGTAATTGACCAGTGGTGCTTTCCTGTATTTTGTGTGTTGGATTTTGTTCGCTTAAACCTAGATAGTAAGCTGGAAACAGAAAATAAATTATAATAATTCTTGACTGGGCTGAATCTGCTCTGAAAAGGAGCATGGATGGTAGAGCTGCTCACAGCAGAGTCAGCCTCAGTTGGGGCTGCTGCAATGTCTTTCCTGTGTGGCATTGGCATTTCTGCAGTTGAGTAATGAGCCATGCAGGGTGCTCGCAGAGACAGCTGAAAACTAATATTTTTTCCTCATTTATAGAGGTTGGGGTTTTTCTTTGCAGGCACCAGCTCCAGTAATACTGCAGTTGCCTACTGAGGTGGTTGAGCTCCTTGATCTGATGGAAAACTAACGGAGCAAAAAGAAAAGCTTTCCAACAGAGATGGGACTGTGAACAATCTCACCCCGAGGCCACACGCTCACCAGATCTCAGATGAAAAAGGGCTGAGTGCCTTCATAGGCTGCAGTGAATGCTTTCTGTTTGTAGCATCAAACTGTACGGCCAGTAATCTGTTCCCAGGCCTTTTCATTCTCACTCCCTTGCGAGAGCATGATTACAGAGCCAGGTGATGTTCAACCTTAGCTGTTGTTCAAGCATAGAAACCAGGCCAAATGGAAGGAGCTTGACAGTGATCACTTGGTGTATTTATAATTGCCATTTGCAACTGATGGTCCTCAGCAAGTAACATCCCATTGCAGCTACAGAGCAGAGACACTGGCTCTCAGTGCTGTGTTCAGCACTACAGACTGCTCTTGCATGGACCCCTCACACCTGCCTGTCACCCAGACACTTCCCAGCTCTTCATCACTTGGTTGTTTCCTCCCTCCTGAACTGAACTGGTTAAGTCCTAATGCTGCTCAGATCTCGTGTGGGATTCCTGCCTCTCTCCCACCCCCAGCAGCACTCCCAGCAAACCAATTCCATGTGGGAGCTGTAGCTCTGCCACAGGTCCCACTGCTGCTAAATGTGTAGTGAGGTGCAAGGACCCTTACAATGCTCGCTGATCTGCATCACAGTTACCTTTTCTGTCCATCTGGATTCTTAAGGCACTCAGCCTTTGGGTCCAGCTCACAGGAGGGTTTTATTCCATTTCAGTGGAATGGTGAGACCAGCATGAGGGCAAGTGGCTGTTTGAGTCATGGCCCAATTCCTAATTACACCTGTGTGCTTCCTTAATGGAATTCAAAGCAATGATGATGTTGTGTGAAAGCAGTGATATTGTATTTATTTCTAAATTCATTCGAAGATGTCAGCATGTAGCCCTGAGGATGTGAAAGAAAGGCAGAGCTTGTCAGCCTCCCTGGCTGCTCTGAATTACCCTGAACCTATTGGAAATGAAAGGTTCAGAGAGCACAGATGGAATAGATTGAAGCTTTGAGTGAATTGAAAGGGCAAGTTTGCTGGCTAATCATGATCTCTGTGGAGAGAGGGGTAGCTAATAGATTGGAATTGTCAGACATTGTGAAGTCCTCCAAAGAACTGCTTAAGGCATTTCACTTTCCAGTTCTAGCTTGTGTAGCTGCCTTCTCTTTAATTAAAATAGCTTTTGTTTCCATGTAGTTAAAATAAAACATGGAAGCATGTAGTAATTAGTGAATATGTGATGTAGGAATGTCCTTATCTTGGCTGATTGTTTTCCTGCTTTTAAGAACATTACATTAATACATCTGTTTAGCAACACATTTCTTCCCTCTTTAGATGAAGGCTGGGTTTTTAGAAGCATCTGGTTTTAAATTTAAGAACCAAAATGCTCCCAGCTCAGTGGATAGGATCTTGTCTGGAGTTCAGGGATGCTGATGTTACTATTACAACAGAAATGGATGAAATTGATGAATTCAGAATTTGTTCCCCTGTTATATATTCAACTTCCCTGTGTTATCTTCTGATGGCAGAACTTCTTTGTCTTGAAATTCAAAGTCACTTTCAGATCAGTCGTGAATATCTGGAAGTTCATCATTCACTCCAAACCCATGTCCATAATGCAGAACTTAAGACTGCTTTAAAAGTATCCTGAAACAGTTTTACATATATCAGGTTCTTTCACATTTTTCTATGTTAGAGCCCAGCCTGAATTTTGTTGAAAGAGCAAAGAATCCCCATAAAACCCTAGGAAATAGGGTGGCAGTCCTGAGTGCAGCAGGAGTTTCATGTCAGAAGGCTAAGATTGGATTAGGGCATCAGGAATTTCACGGGTTTGTGGAGAAGCAGCCATATCAGCCCAGCCTTTCCCTGAGACATTTGAACAACACACATGTCCTGATGTCCTTTCCAAAGAGATTCCCATTGATTGGATTGTTGTTAAGATTTTCATTGATCACAGCACTGAGCTGCATTCTCCCTTCCCCAGGACTGCACAAAAAGTGCTGTCTTGAAAGACAGTTTTTTATCATTCCCAAATAATGCTTTCATGCTTCCTGTATCCACAGAACAATCCATATCTACCTTCTAGAATCAAATTCCTCTTACATTGTTTCAGAGCTGGATAATATCACAGTATTCACTCTCCACAGCTGGTGGCCCCAGAAGATGATATGCAGGGCGTTCTGTTAAATCAGACATATTCCAAGCAGGCCAAACTTCCATTTTTTGGAAAACAATCCCTTTTCCCACATTAAGAAGTCTACACGCAGCTGTTTTTTTCACGTGCTCTTACAAGCTTTGGGCAGGTGAGCTGATTGGATATCATTGGCTACTGAGGCTTGAGTTAAAGCATCCAAGTAATTCAGTATTTATTTCCCTTGGGACTTTCCTGGGAGTATCCGGTGGGCATCTTGCTCAGGGGCAGTTCTCCCGGGGAGGCTGCCTGTGTGAGGAGCTCCACAGTTACCATGACAAAGACCTCTTTTATTTATTTCTCTGGGAGGGGAAGGCAGGAGCAGCAGAAGAGTGGGAGAAGAAAGCAATCCCCAGAGAGGTGAACCTGGCCATTGCTTTTGGGATCCACCAGGACACCCTGGCAGGTGTGCATGGAGCTGGGTGTGGATTTGCTGGGTCCTGCCTTTGTTTCCCTGCCCTGGACACACAGGGAGGTGACACTGCTGTCCAGAATTCTGGTCTTAAAGCCACTAACCAAATTTACTGTTGTTACAGCCTGTAAGGCCCTCTAGTCTCTCTATTTATCATGTAAACATGCAATTAGACCTTTATCCATTGTTTCACCTTTGTACTGAGTCTGGTGTTGCACATTCTCCTTCTTTTGATCACCTTTAAAAGGGCAAAGCTTGTTTTTGTTGACTGTCACCTTGGTAATTAAAAGCTGCTGCCTTCCAGTTTGAATTTTCTGGTTTTCTGTTAAGCAGGTTCTGTTTTACCTTGATAAGGGTCCCTGTCTGTTTAGGTTAAGGACATCTTTAGTACCCAGTATTGGGGCCTTTTTAATGTACCAAAATCAGCTCCTGTCGGAGCCTTTCTGTGACACTGAAAAAGGACTTTATAGCTTTAGACAGCCCAGTGCCTCTTCTGGCCAGAGGCAGCTCTGATGGAAACACCTGTAACACTGGTAGCATTCCAATCAAATACAAAAAGCCAGATTTCAACCCCTGTCTTTGGGGTTATGCAGCCACAATCAAAGTCATAACTTGGCCCTCAGTTTGAGGGAACAGCAAGTCAGCTTTTGTGTGGTTCCTGGGGTCCTTGGGAATGGTATCACAGCCTCAGCATCCTCCTGCTCACCTGCTCTAAATGTCTGTGTCAGTAACAAACGAGAGAGGCCTGGCCATAAAGGACAATATTTAAAGGATCAGAAATGAAGTGCTTTAATAAAGCGTAGGTGAGACGCTGGGATACGATTCGATTTTTGTTGTTATTATTAATTCAAGGGGGGAAAAATACTGTAAAATGAGCACAACCTCAGCTGAAGTTTATGGCTTTGAAGGAAATGGTGCCTCAGAGGAGTGGTAGGACTCAGGCTTGATTAAACTGGGATTTCAGAAATTCTCTGCACTGAACAAAATAAAAAGGCATTCAATCTAATTAGATAGAATTGTGGAGGGAGAGGAGGAAGAGAGGTATTTCTGACCTGTTGGCTTTTTATATAACCTTTAATCCATGGGATGTGTTTGCAGCTATTTTGGTAGACTTATTTTTCTTCTCAAGGGAATTTGGCCTCAAATTGTAACCTTTTGATAACTATGCTTAGGAAAATCTGAGGAGAAAACCTTCTCACGGTTCTGTTAATATATACAGACTTTCAGGAGGCCTGTTCTGTATTTTTTCCTGATGAAGGTTCATATTTTGGTCAGATCCTGTGCCTCTGTACAATTTCTTTTGGGTTAAATGGCTTTCCTGCAGTTTTGATTTCTGGAATATGCATCTTGTTTAAGGACTGTTAATCCTTATATACTTTTGAGGAGCTAATTGGTACTCACTTGGCAGTTGCCTATTAAGGCATGAGTATAAAAAGATGCAGAGATATGTTTAGAGATAGCTAACATAATGCTTTTTAAAATACATTATAGGCACTGCTTTAGAAATGCCAGCTAATATTTTTGGAAAATCTCTACTACATTGTGAATGTCCTCAAGAAACAGAAGAGGTTGCAATTAAATGCTTTGAGATTGAATTAATCCTTGACCCTTCAGAGAAGCAAAATGCTATTTGTGCTTAGAGTCTGACACAGATTAATTTTGATCATTTACCAGTCATTCCAGTCTTTCCATCTTCTCATTTACTTCAAGTTATCAGGCTTCAAAATTCCCCCTGGACTCTGTGATAAACAGACCTAGGCCAGGGAAGTACTGTTCCCAGGGGGAGGATTTGGAGTGACCCAGGGACATTGCAGAACAGTTTCCATTTGGAGTGACCCAGGGACATTGCAGAACAGTTTTCAGTGCTGGTGTTCTTTGCTCTTTCAGTGTAAATCTATGTTCATGTAATCCCTGAAGGGCTGAGAAGCCAAAGCTGTGCTTTTAGTACCAAATTTCAGTTTGTATGGACAGCTTGGCAATCGGTGAAAATACCAACTAAGGAGCTGTCCACATTTCAGGTAAAGCCTGCAGGGAAAGCATTCTATAAAGCATTGCTTAGGCAAGGAATTCCTGGTGCCATGCTGTGTCACAAGGTTAAACAAGGGTGAGTTATGCTTCCTTTTCACAGCATTTTATTTCTAATATTAAATTGTGACGATTTCAGATCTGCAGCCTACAACAAAGGTTCAAAGCAGAGTTTGATTAATGATGGTTGCAGCTTGTGTTAAAGCTCCTTTGCTGGTCTCACGTTTGCTGTTGTTCCATTAATGCTCCCTTTGCTTGCTGCTCATGCTGAGCTGAGCTGTTGCAGAGCACATACACTCTTTGTACCTCATTAGTTTGGTGTCTGGGAGAATTTGGAAGGAGGAGAAGCCCGTGCTCGGCTCATGCAGAGTGACTCGTGCTCCAGATGATGTGCAGTCACTTTGGATTCACATCGCAGCACTGGGGGCAGAATTGGCCTCTCTCTGAGGCATTTCACCATTCCTTTAGCTCCTGAGGAGCCTGATTAAACCCCAGTCAGTATGGATTGTTTTATTTCCAAAATCGTGGAAGTTTCCTTGATAGCAAAAAGTCGTGGTCGAGACTGTTTCCTATTTTATTTGTGATTGGTTTGTATGTACTTAAGATGGATAACAATTTAAACAATGAAATAATTGTTATACTCTTCAAAAGCTTTGTGATTAATATGGAAACACGATTTGATGTTTTCCAGTATGTTAAGCCGCCAGTTGTGTTTGTTTCTTTTACAATACTTGATTCTGTTATGTCTAAATATTTAGTTACATCTATGTAACAGTGACAGCAACAACAGCAGAACATTCTAAAATAAATATGTTTTAGTAAAAGAAGCATCTGTATCCCTGCATTAATAACAGCCCACGTAGTACCTACAAAATTCAGTCACTGCAGTGGCTTAAGTTGAGGATTTGGCTGCAGCAATTTGTGTAATGGAGAAAACACCTGTTACTGAGCAGTGGTGAATGACTGGATTTTATTGGTTCATAACCAAACTCGGAGGTTAATATCTTTGTTTTGTGAAACAGATGTTTAATTCTGAGCCTGGGCAATTGGCTCTTTTCTGTCTGAAGAGGGAAAAACAATGGATGTGTTGGATTACTGCAGACTCTGTAATTGAGTGTGACAGATGTAATAAATTAGCCTTTCCCAAAGCTTCTGGTGTTTGCCTCTCTGAACTGTGAGTTTTACGGGACTTTCTCCCTGCAGGTGGCATGGGAACATTCTGTGCATGTTTCCTGTTTCTCTGATACGATGAAGTATTCAGGCTTTGCTGTAAAGTCACAGCCCCTTCCGTGTGGGTGAAAGATTCTCTGGGGTTCATGCCTTAGACTGTAATGTGAGAGGATGACAGGGAGGAGCCCTTAAAAGAAATGCTGCATATGCTTTTGATTTTCCCAGATGCAGAAACAGAGCAGTGCCCAGGTGAATGTCCCAGCGTGTGCCACAGCCCTGGGAGCATCAGGGCACTCCAGGGCTGTTTAATGACCCAGACACTGGTAAAGGTTCATTAACAGCGCCCAGCCTTCATCTCAGCCCATCATCGTCCTCTGCTGATTAAAGCAGATGAACCTGTTACACACATGGGATGCTCTCTGGGTGTAGGTAGCACTTGCAGGGCTTCATTTCAATCTGATTTTCAAGAACCCTGACTAAATTCAGCTACTTGTTACCTTGACATAACGGTGGAGCAGTTTCTGGGGGATTACTCTGGATTTACTTTGCTTTAACAGGAGACAGAATTTATCTCTTTAG
>NW_005054362.1:677343-682159 GCF_000277835.1 Geospiza fortis
CCCAGTACATATATTTGATATATGTGCTTTCCCTGATCTTATTCGCTAATATGGTAAGCCTTTATGGGATCTTGAAAAATTGATATCTGTTTTGTTTTAAAAATTACCTTAAGAAAACTTTGCATTTGGGTTCCTTGTTTTATGATTTAGCTTTCCTTTGTATCAAAAAAGAGATTTATCACTCCCATTGCATTTGGGGCTTTTGAGAAGTTTTGAGGATTTAGCTGTAAACCTCTCACTTATTACAAAAACTTCACATTTCTGTGGTTTTGGAGGAACCCTTGAACATATTTGAGTCTTTAAGGTTTATATCTAAAGACAAATAAAAAGAAATCCATAAAATTTCTGTGGAAGTTATTGCAATGACTTCTTTCTGAGACACCAGAAGAACAGACTGAGACTACAGTTATGAGAAGTATTAACTCTTAATCCTCTAAGTGCAGGCTGAAAGATTAGAACTGTAATTGTTTTGTGTGTTGTTTTTTTCTTTGGTGATTTGAGTGGAAGGAGAAATTCAAGCAGGGCAAGGAAAATAGTTTGTTTAAATCCTTGTTTTATATATTTTGGCAAAGTTTATTGGAATGATAATATTTATTATAATGCCTTCAGCATCCTTTAATAAGGTGTGTTATAAGAATGGGAAGTCAGGTTATATTGGTTAGTTGCTGACTTTATTTCTGGTCTGTGTAGACAAGAAAACAGGTGAAAAATAGCTGCAAACTTGAAATTACAGACGTGTATGCATTTCCATCTCAGGCTCAACTAATAAAGCTTCCCAGTATTTTTAGAATGCTCTGCTGCTGGTAAAGTCAACAAAATCTCTGGAGTCCTGCTGGGGACTTGACCCTAATATCTTCCCTTCTGCTGCTTCCCTGAATTGGGGCTTTAGCTGCATTTGGCTCGTTCTGTCCATCTCTGCTGCCGATCAGAACAAAGCTGTGTGACCCCAGGGGAGCTGGGGGAGAATGGAGACCCACAGATCACGTATTTCTTATAGGTCTGGCATAAATATGGATCTCTCCTTCCTCCACAAACGTCCCGTGGGGGGCCAGTGTGTCACTGAAGAACAGGCAGTGGAATCCCCAAATCCCACTGGATAAATGGATTTTACACGCAGCTCCAAGTGCAGTGGCTTGCAGTTGCTCAGTTACACTCACTGAAGTTTTCATTCGGGCTCATTTCTTAATTCCAGTAGTATTGTTTGGCCTTTCTAGCAATGCAAAAGCATTTTATGACAGAATGGGGGAAATTTATTCTCTTGATGCTTATTTCTTCCAAGGTGATGAAAAAATGATAAAACTGGAGTTTCCCTCTAACTCCAGCTCCAATCTTTCCCTGCTGAGAAAGGAGCTCCTGCACCAGGGCTGATGGATGGCTGGAGATGAGCTGTACACCATCTTTGCAATGAACAGATTTTGTTTTTCAGTAACTTTGTCTGGAAGACATCTTTCTCCATAGCAAGGCAGGTTTGGAGGAGTGATCTCTGAGACAGAAAATCTGTTCCAGTCCTGCTGTGTTTTTCCTTACTTCATCTGAAGCACTGAGGCAATTTACCTAGCCTCCTTCAATGCATGTTGTTATAATCCATGTTTCTGTGGAGTAAAGCTCACCACAAATCTCTGTTCTCCTTTATAAAGCTGAGCTGGAAAATGCTATATTGAAGAGGTATGAAGTGCTGTATTGAGAAGCCCAGCACAAAAGTAATTTTTCCATTTGTTTTCTTTGCTAGATACTTCTCACTACTGAAAGCCTGTAATTTTTTTTCTTTATTTTTCCTTGAACAGTTATAAATTATCCTCCACCCTTAATGGCAGTTTGATCACCTTTTGGGAGAACTAGGGGAGGCACAAGTTCGTTTTATTAACTGTGACTTAAAATGTTTCCCTTGGTCACCAAGACTGAGTGCTCCAATATCCACCTGTGTGGTGTGAGGAGTGATAAACGGGAAAAGTAGAAACACAAAATGTACGAACCAAGCTGTGACATTGTGCCTGGAAAACGGGCAGGGAGGGAAGGTGCTGTTCTAATTCTCTCTAATTGTCCAAATCTATTTAAATTATCAAGACATTAAATTATTTTTCCCCAACTCGAGTCTGTTTTGCTGGAGATGCTAATGAGTAAATGACCTCCCTGTCTTTATCTGAATCCATGAGATTTTCATCTTTTTTTCCCCCCCCATCCTGTTGAGGAGGGGAGGTGAGAGAGTGGCTGGGTGGGTGTCTGGCAGCCGGTCCTGGTCAGCCCACCACAGTCCTGCCAGGCTGGTTTGGATCCTGGAGGAGATTGCCATCCTCCCAGAGCTGGGATTTCATCTGCACCAAAGCACTGCTCGTGTCAAGGTCCTGAGCTCATCTGCTGGCACAGGGGCCCTTGAGCCAAGCCATGGGATTCTGCTAAAACAGCAGAACTTGTCCAGAATTGAATGTTGTCTCAGCTCGTGCTCACCTGGTAAATATTAACTTTATTAACTATTTATATATATGTATAATACTGCTAATTGAGGCTGTGCTTTGCAAACACAGACAAGGCATTGGCTCAGACTTTGGGAAGTGGCAGTTGGAATGAAACATGCACAGTTAGAAATGCCTGCAGAAGCTCCAGCAGTATTAGCAAAAGGAAAGGGAGATGTTGAGGAGGAATGAGAAGAAGAGTGGGAGTTCTGGCTAGCAGCCTGTCAGCCCAGATTTGTGTGTAGAGCTGGGAACAGCAGGACCAGCCCTCTGCACTCTCAGCAGCTACAGAACATTAGGGGAGAAGCTTTTGGGAAAAAAAGGAGAAATTACAGGGGTGCAGAAGAGTGATGGTGCTTCTGGGTGTCAAAGACAAACAGGGACGTGCTCTCCTTTAACGGATTGCTCAGTGTTTGATTTCAGCCTGTGCAAATCCTCCACTGGAGGTTTGGGAAGAACACTTCAGGTATTTGGTTTTTGCTGTTGCTGTCTGTGTGAATACAAGAAACAAAACCCAAGAAACTTCAGTGGCGTTTTGCAGCCTGTTTTCCCTCATGCTTCCTGGAGGCCATACCTTGGCTTTCCAGAGTTTTTCAATCAATTTATTACTAACCCAGTTGTGACTTCAGCTCTTTAAGTGCTATAAATAAACGCAGAAATATCATCCCTTCTGGAGGGGGAGAATAGAAAGTGCTTTTCATTTACGTGCTTATTTTTCATTCATTTTCTGACGTGTCTCAGTTCTCTGGGTTTCTGGAGCACAGTGATTATGTACATGTCTGTACTGAGGCTGAAATTACTGATTTCTTTTAGAGCTTCTCTGCAGTAGGTCCTGCAGACAGTTGAAGATAATTTGATTGTGTCTTGCTGAGAACTCTCTCCAATGGCAGACTGAAACGTAAAAGATACAAATGTCATTTGTATTAGGGGTGTAAAACATCCAGCTGTGAATGGGGAATGGCAAAGCTGTTATGAAACAGACACATTAAAGATTTTTAACCTGTAATCCGTGGCCAGGAAGTGACAGCTAACACAGAATCACTCCTCCAGACACCTCCATGGAAAACTTCTCCCTGGTCTTGGCTCGCCTCCAGGGCAGGGGGATTGATGGGCACAGAAAACGCTCCTTGGAAACAGGTCATGAAAGCCAAGTAAGGTTTGACCCTTGCATTAGACAGAGATCTGCTCTAAGCCCCAGGAATTACCACACTCCATACCTGGTTTATAACACAGGTGCCTGCTTTGCCTCCTGATCTTAGAACTGGACCGAAAACCCGGTGGTTTCAGAGGAAACTGCTCCTGCCACAGCCTTTCAAATGCTTGGTGTTAAGTGTTGTAATTCTGCAGAGTACCACTGTTGTACCAGATCATTTCTATGTTCTTTGCTCCATTGCTTCCTTAAGGCACTGAGTTTTCTTGTTAATAATCCTGGTCAGGTGAAATATGGAAGAAATGCTGGGTGTGACCCTTAATATTCAGTTCTCTAATGTTTTTATTGGCAAACTGAATTTCTAAAGGCTCAGAGCTACAATATTTTCTATACTTGAAGCAGCAATTTCCCTTCTACTGTATATTAACAGCCATATAGTAACATTTTTATTCTGTGCTAGGGGATAAAATGACTTGGACATTTTAATAACATCTGGCAAATCATTTTCATTTTCCCTCTTATATGATTAATAATGGTCTAGATAGATATGTAGATCTACTCTTTACTTACTATGTGGGTTCATGCATATATAATGTATAATATGGAGATGGGATGGATATAGAAAATAAGCAACAGTATAATGGGTTATAGTCAAAAACTCTAATGTGGGCAGTTAAAAAACTTTGAATGAAATACTCTGGGATTGGAATGTGAGATCAGTTGTGAATGTTGCAGTTCCAGTTAATCACACCTGCACATCCAGCTCCCAGTGCCGTGTCCAGGGCTTTCCTGAGCTCCCCAGGGATGGGGACTCCACTCCAGTCCTTGACAGCCCTTTCACTGCAGAAGTTCCTCCTGGTGACCCCCCTGAACGAGTGTGAGTCTTTTGAGACGCTGGGCTGGGGCTTACAAGGGGTCAGGAACACTCACTTGGCCAAGGGGAGCTGATGTCTGGTCTCAGGTCTCGTGGAAATTTACACCCATCACAGCAATACCCATGGGCAGAGCTGTACAGCTGTGGTTATTCAGGTTTGTGTAGTGCTCAATACTGCTGCACAGAATGCAGTCTGTTTTATGATACTGCTGATTTGTCTTGAAAATCTCCTTCAATAGATTTGCCTTGCAGCTGTGTTTCAGCATGGAATGATTTTCAGTGGTAATAAAGGAATTATTACAGATTTGTACATCTGGATTTGGACCTTTTGATTCATTCCTG
>NW_005054362.1:682241-702044 GCF_000277835.1 Geospiza fortis
TGCTCCCACCTTTGCTCCTGTTTTTCCTAATGGAAACAGAACCTGTTTCACTTAATAGGATTTTTCTTAGTGCATGGTTGCATGACTTGAACCTCCTTGTGTAGTAGTGGCTGATGGTTTGTCCCTAGAGAGATGGTCTCTCTCCCACTGTCCTCTGATGTTTGCATCTCATTTTCCTCTCTTTCTTCATGGCAGCTTTTTTCATACTTTTTGTCAAACTGCACCCTTGTGATAAAATGGGGATCTCTGCTTCCGTGTGGGGAACAAGAGCAGTTCACAAAATGCTCCCCCCTTGCCCGTGAAGGATTATTTTCCAGTGCCAGTCTGCAGGCACGGCATTACAAATGTACCCTGAGTCTCTGTTCATCACAGGTCTGCCAAATCCAAGATTTGAAATCAACTTGGTAAATATCAGTGCTTTGTTTTTGTTCCTGTGTTCCTTCCAAAGGGCAGCTGAGGAGTTCAAGCTGCCTGCCTTCACAGGCAGCCCTTCTCCAGTATTTATTTAGTGAGAGCTGCAGCCTGTACAGAGTAATCCCAGTGCAATATCAACTCGCAAACAATTTTCTAAAGCATCTTTAATGTACAGTGTTACTGTACCCAGAGGTGCAGGGGAGCAGTATTAATGCAGGCATGATAGTTCTGAGTGTTCATATGAGTCCTCCAGGAATAATAAACAGCTTGAAATAACAACCAACAAATTCTCCAGATGCTTTTTATCCATGTGTTGGCAACTGTGTTGATTCCAGATCAATGCAGGGTATTAAGACATTTATATGATTGAGCTAAAAAGCTGCCAGGTTGTACAAGCACTGGGCCCATAAAAAATAGGAGAGCTGAGTAAAGGCAGTGGTGTTCTGTTCATAAACTGCAGGAATGGAACTCCCTGATAACAGAGCAGATAGTGGCACTGGGAGCATGTGGGGTTTCACTGGGCAGGTGTGCCGGGAAACTCGGGGGGTGTGTAAGTCACTTGAGTACCTGATCCCAATATTGGAATATTCTGCTTTTATAAAATGAGGCTCCTGGTAGTAAGGCCCAAGTCATTCCTTAGACAAAGCACACAAAGCCTTTATTTGAGATGGAATCCCAGCAGGGCTCAGAGCTGGGCTTGCCTCCCTGGTTCCTGGGCCAGCAGAGCTTTGGGACTCATGGATGCCGCAGCTGGGCACCATGGACTGCCTGGGGAAAGCAGAGAACAGCCAGAGAAAGCAGAGAACATCCAGAGGACTCCTGTGGCAGCCAGGTGGTGCCTGGGCTGCTGTCATGGCCCACAGTCTGGACAGATAAGCTGATCTGAAGATGATGGAGGCCTTTGGAGCCCTGCGTAGTTGGCTGGGTGGAGACTTGGATCAGACTGTGTTTTTTGATTGCATGTGTCAAAACCACATATGGTTGGATAAAATGAAGTTACACCCAGTTTGTCTTTAAAATAATTTAATAATACGAAATTCCCATGGCAGTGTAATCCCAGATAAGATATTGATGCGAATGCCTGTGAGGTGAAATGGGTTCTGTTCAGGTCTTGTACCAACCTTTTAATGCAAGAAAATTACACAGAAAGCTCCAAGCTTTCAAACGGTTTTGAAATGTTTCACATACAAACTGTTTTCCTGCAGATGTGTCTGTAGCTATGGGGGTTTAGAAGCTGAAAATCTTGGCTTCAGACCATTTGTTTTGGAAAATGGCTTTACGTACTTCTTGGGCAAAACATCGTGAAAAACAGGAGGGGTTTTGTTTCTTTCCATTTGTATTTAATCTTGCATGTTTTCCGAATATTCTGGAAACACACAAGTGCTGTCAAGTGTTTGAATTTCCTTGTTTTGCTTCAAGGACTGTTTTGTGTGAAAGCATGTTATTTGTTAGTTGTCATCTATTCCACAAAAAGTTTGTCAGCAAGATAGGAGATCTGAAAGCATTTCTTTCATTTTATTGACCTAATTTCATTTTTAATTGCTTTTTCAGTTGACATCAAAATGAGGTAATATTCATCAAATAGAGAGACAAAACAAGCAAAAGAATAGAGACTTTACTTTTTGGCTTTTATGCTCGAATCGTGATCAGTATAAAATATTTTTAAAAGTGGATATTAACTTCTTCAGAACTCCCAGGCTTTCATGTCAGTCAAACCATCTCTTCACAGGGATGCATTGCACAGTTTTAGCTGGATGCTGCACAAAGAAAAGCTTTCTAAACATCATCACCTCAGGAATGTCCTGGGGTGACTTTATCATGCTCGTATGCTGGATGTTTGTATGCTTATGGTGCTGTGTGCTGCTTGGACAACATCCCAGGGCTCATTTCTGCAGCCTTACTCCTCTGACAGATTTACTCACGTGAGTAATCTCATGGGCTTAAATTGAATCCTGGCAGGAGTAACAACTGGGTGAGTAAACTAGTGATTATTTTTATCCCTTCTTTTGAAAACTGTATTAGAATTCTTCCCTCTTAAATATCTTCCTTGTGTCTCTTGCATCATTCAAGTTACACAGCACTACATAAAATTCATTACAACTCAATTATGAGGCTCATTAGGTAGGTAGTGGCATTTTGGCTATCTTACCAAGTTGTGAAACATATTCATTTATTATCCATGGTATTGTTAGGATCAGAATGGAACAATGAAACCAAACATAACATAGAAGATGGTTCAGAACATAAAACGGTGGATCTTTGCCAGGAGCAGTTATGTAACCTGCTTTGAAATCTCCCTGTGCTGCGTTCATGGCTGGAGCACAGGGAGAACTGTCCTTTGGAGGTGATAATGAACTCAGAGCACCTTTGACAGAGTGCCACTGCATGCTGGCTGGTGCTGGGCTTTATCCTTTTCATCTCCTGAATCTATCCAGCAGGTGGAAAGTATATTTATCTACCTGTACATCTTTAAATATGATCCAGCTCTTGCTTTCTGTGTTAATTAGCCCTGGTTTCCTCGGCAGAGTGCTAGCAACAGCAGAATCTGTGACAGGGACTCAAACTTCCTAAGCACTGCACAGAGCCAGCAGAGTAATTTGTCCTGTTTCAAGCAGCCAGGGACAGTGTCCCCAGCCAGGCTGGCATTTCCAGCATCCAGGAGCTTCTTTACTTAGGGGCTCGTTAAGGCCAGTGGCTGCTGATCGTTCTCAGCACTGACTCTGCTGCGAGGATGCTCCCAAGTGTGAGCTTTAACAGCTGGCTTAGAGTCTGGATTGAAGTGTTCTGCCTAGAACCGGGTGTTTCTCTTGGGTCTGGGGCTACCTGTGCCTGTAAATGTTCTGTGTGGCACCCCTGTGTGCACATCCGTGCAGCTGAGACAGACCATGGCTACCCTGAGGTGTCCATTTCATTGTGGTGTCACAGTGAATGCTTTGGCATGGAAGGGAGCTTGAAGATCATCCTGTTCCAACCCCCCTGCCATGGGCAGGGAGCCTTCCACTATCCCAGGTTGCTCAGAGCCCCATCCAACCTGGTCTTGGTATCCCTTTGTTAACAGAAGAAACCTCAGTTAAAGCTTTTTCCTTTTCCTGTTATTTCTTGAGTCAGCTTGTCCTGAATCCCACCTTTTAATCCAATGAAATTCAGCCATCTCATACCTTGCTGCTATTTATTGAGTCCCAACATCTTGAAGTTGGAACTCCTTTAGACTGTACCTCCTTTACACCGAGCCTGTGTCTCAGTTTGTATTTTGATGAGCCATCCTATCATAAAACAACAGATGGGAAGTGACAGCTTTGAGCTGTTCAGGAGCAGGCACATCCCCATTGATGACTGAAGGCCTCCTGAGAGCTGTATCACAGGGAGCCCTGACTCATGCTCCTGTTCCAAAGGTGAAACCCAAAGCTGAGCTTGTCACGGAGGGCTGCATGTTCATTGCCCATGACGTGTGTGCTCCTGGGATGAAGCGAGGGCTGTGTCAGCCTGCACACTTCATCCCCACACTCAGAGTGGAAAGGCTCCCAGTGCCCACAGGAGAGAAAAATGCCACTGAGCTGTGAGCAAATCAGAAGAGACTGGTCCCTTTGTGCATCTCCTCCCCTAGCAGGGGCTCTGGGACTTCCCTCTCCCAGTACAGTGGTCACAATCTGATTCCAGTTCAAGCCTGCCCTTCCAGCCTCAGGGAAGTGTGTGCTCACCTCCCAGCACAGCACAGCACAGCACAGCACAGCACAGCACAGCTGGGCATTGCCAGGGTTTGCTCATTGCCAGGGTTTGCTCCCTCCCCTGCCCGCTGCCAGCCCCAGATGAGAAGTGTGGTGTTTGTTCTTTCCTCTCTCCGTGCTCTGGCAATGTCTGTGTGCTCTCCACCACTCAGAGACACTAAGCAAGAGAAATGGTGCTGTGTAATGAGTGTGTAGGAATTCCACTCAGGGTTTATCCAAGTGGGCAGCTCTGGGAGTTACCCACCATTGTCTGCAGATCCTCCTGCAGCAGGAGTTCAGACTTAGCTTTTGATGTTTAAACTGGAGCCCTAGTCCCACAAATCTCCGATTAAGTGAAGTCTTTTATAACGTCTTTTCTTGCATGATCACTTCTTGTGCTTCCTATTTGAGAAGATAATGGACTCTGTAAATTCTGCTATACGAGCACCTGTGTCAGTGAGAAACCGTGCCCCAGAAAATGAAATTCTTCTGCTGTATTAAATGCTTGGATTCCAAGCTAAAGAAACCTTCTGAGTAAAAGCTACTCAGTGCACAGTTTCTCTATTAGCAAAGTGCTGTATACACTAAATTATATTGTGTGGCTGCCTCCAGTTTAGATAAGCACATAAATGAGATGTGCTGAATCTACTCTTTTCACAGGCAGCAGTTCAAACTGGGTGTTGCACTGCAGCTGAAAACGTAAAATGAATGGGAGTTGTTACCAGTTAATGCTCACACCTTGATCAGGAAAGGAGCTCTGCGAGAAAAGTTCAAATTCCAGCAGCCTCCTGAAATTTCTGCCTGAATTGAGTGATGCAAAGTTTTGAGAAAAGTGTTAAAATAATATGAGGAGGACATTTATTATTCTTTTGCCAAACTGTAATAAGTTTACCTCCTTTAGCTCTCCTCATTTCAGTGTTCCTGGCAGACAGAAGGGTGTGCTCTGCACCAGTAAGTGCTGCTCTGCCTCTGACAGGATCATTTCACACCTGTGTCCGGTGTTTGTGTGGGTGTGTGTGACCTCCGGACTGGCTGAGCCTCACACAGGCTGATGAACACAGGATAACAGCTTTACCTAAACCTGACCTCAGCATGGAACCGTGATGAGCTGCTCGAGCTGCACTATGAGGACTGAAAATCTCTGGTACTTGAGGCAATGATGTGAACTGAGCCGGATTTTTGTCAACAGACAACAGACACTATCCATGAGACCAACAAAAGTCGTTACGGTTTGTAGTGTGATTTGGTCTTCAGACATTGTTTTCTTTTAGTTCACTGGCTTCATACGAATGCAAACTACTAATGCCAAGAGACCATCCTAGTTAGGGCTGAAGCAGAGAGGGGGGTTGTTTGTTTCTGGATCTTGACTGTGCTTGCCCATAGTTCAAGGTTTGAGATTACAAAAAAGCAGATTTGGTTTGAGATTAAATTTCTTAGATTCTCTTGAGATACGAAAATCAAACATGGGCAATCCTAGAAGAATTCTTTTGTTTGGAGCTGCACTTAAATCAGAACAAATTAAAAAGTAGTTTAATTTGTGGAGAAATGGACTCTGAGTACAACCATGGAGCCCTGTCAGCTCTAACGTTCTGCTTGTCTGATTTTGAGCTTCCCTTATGCCAACTAAACCTAGTTTAGTGGATTACTCTGGGCTTTCTTGGAATAATTTAACCACAGCCAAGCTGCACGGCACTGAAATCTCTTGTTACTGAAGTCCCAGGCAGGACACGGAGCCTCAAAAGCTGCATAATTAAAGGAACTGTGCTTTGCTTTACTTTCAACACTAACAAAAAGCAGATTTGCTGTTCATGTAGGTAAGACAATTATGGCCACGGGCTTGGATTTCTTTTTCTGTGCGCAGTTCTGGGGTGGTGTGGGTAGTGATTGAATGCTGTGGGTTAGCAGGGGCGGGACAGGAGTGTCTGTGTGGGTTTGTGTCTGTGCACAGCCCAGGAACAGGCGCTCAGCACGCCCACCCTGCGGAGATGGATGGTTTGATGTTTGCCTTGGTGGTGCACCTATGGAGGTAGTTTTAAAGGCAACAGAAATGCTCTCCACTACCTCCCCAGAGCCTTTTAATTGCCTGTCCCTGCAGCATTACCAGGCATGGGGCAGTATTAGAACGCCTGTGGTCCAAAACCTGGGGTCTGGACTGCTGGTGCTGGAAGGCAAACAGTGCCTGGTATTGCAGCTCCTACGCCTGTCCTGATGGAGCTGAACACCTTCACAGTTCATAGCAGAGCTGCAGCTAACAACAAATGTACCACATTCTATTTTCAGACTGATCTAATGGAATCATAGAGACAGCTGAAAATTGTGATTAGTCTAGCACTTAGTCTGGGACTCAGCGAGCTACAGCTGAAACCAATCTTCAAAGAGTTTATTCTTTTCAAATGCTTGGAGAGTTGTTACTTCATCGTGAGATCCTGCTCATGAAGTCAAATACTTCCTCTGGTCCTCGTCCTCTTAGCAAGTTTATGAGAATTTCTGGTCTTTGCTTCTTTCTTTCCTCCCCTCAAGTAATAAGAAACCTGTCCTGCTCAGGTCTCAATCAGCCTGCACACCAATTAAGCTAATTGGCAACACATTTGAAACACTCCCTAATTACTGGTGCAGAAATTTTCAGAGAACAACCTTTCTTCAATTTTTCTTTCAATCAAAATATAAAAAGCAATAAACCCCCTGCAACTCTTAACTCTTCCCTGATAAGACTCTTGAAATACTTCCAGAAGAACTTTGTCAAGTGACTCCTGGACTGTGTGGCTGCTCAGGGCTGCTGGAGGTGCCATGAGGAGGTGGGTGCTCCCAGTGACTTTCCTCACAGGAAATTTCCCTGTGAGTACCTCTGTGCAGGCAGGGGCATCAGGAGAAGCCCTGCTGGAGACAGCTGGGGCCAGTCTGAGTGCTGAAGAGCATCAAAGCTGGAGGAGGCTCTCACAAACGAATTTAACTAGGAGCAGCTGTGGGGTTTTGCTAAGTCATGCAATCAGCCAACCCATGCCCAGATGTGCCTTCTAATTAAATACAGAGTGCTCCCTCAGTCCCCTTCACGTACAGAGCAGCTCCTGCTCACCTTCCTGTGTGCTGCAGCTTTGAAAGGACAGCGTGTTACACAAGACCTGCAGATCCTGTTTTTAAACAAAGTGAGTGGTTTGAGGTTCTTTGGGTGCTTTTTTTTTTTTTTCTCTTTGGTTGTGTTTTAGTGGCAGAGAATTCCATCTATCTGAATGAAGACATTATTAATAACTGATGCTATCTCATTTGCTATTACAAAAAGGCTGAGCCACTTTGGTTTATAAATGAGGCTGATTTCATCATTTGTTTGATTTTTTGACCCAAGTAGGGGAAAAAGGTATATCTTCTCTTTTCCATTTGTGTTTTGTGTGGGTTGTTGGTTTTATGTGATACCCTTTTCTATTCTGCATTATTGCTACTGAACTGCCTTGCCCTGTTTTCTGTCTCGGGAGCAGTTCCCAGCTCCAGCCTGCTCACAAAGGAGTAATTTGTTGCCTTGAGCCTGGTGTGTGAAGGGAGCACTGCTTAAGCAGGGAGGGCACATAGGGGGGAAGCCAGTGACTCCTGACACTCGGGAAATGCCAGCCTGTGACCTTCAAAGGGGCTGCAGGGCACAAGCCCTAAGGGTGCTGTGCTGAGCCAGGGGTGCTGCCTGGTTGGCTCTGAGAGCGGTGATGTCCTGTGCCCTTGGGGCCAGCCTGGGCAATTCCCTGCTCTAGGAACAGAGCCCATGGTGCCCCACAGAGCCCCACCTGCTCTTCTCGTGAAGCTCTGAGTGTGGGGATGTGTGGTGCCTTTGGGGCCAGCCTGGGCAATTCCCTGTTCTGAGCACAGACCTCCTCCTATTTCTGTGTCATGATGAAACTCTTCACCTGTTATGAGTATTTCCTCCCAGGGTATTGCCAGTGAATCTGCTCTGGCCTCCTTCTGCAGGTGGAGTAGTTGGGTACTGAAATGCCTTCCCACGCGTGGAGTTCCTCACTTTCAGTGGCTGTGGGATCACTAATGCTCCTTGCTATTTGTACAGTTTAAAGCGCTCAAGTCTTAAATTTTATATGTGGCACCTCTGTGAACCATATGTAATTTGGCAGAACACTTTTAGTGTGTCATCTTAATGCTTCTGATTTCCTTCACTTCCAGTGGTTTGTCTTGGTTGATTTATTCCTGGATATTTCCTAAAGTGCCAGGCAGTAAATGTCTGTACATTGTGTGATTTGTTCCATCAAGTCAAACCATTTTTCAGGGAAAGGGCTCTGAAGTACTTGCAGACTGCATGCATGGATATGTAAAGAAGCTTATCTTAATTTGTAAAACAAGAGATAGCAATGTAAATTGGATTGAGTAATCAGTACTTTCTGTTTGGTCTTAATTATATATTTGTTGTCTTCCAAATACAGGTTTATTCCTTCTTTTTGTTATGTAATAAAACAACAGTTGGTAGTGATTTGTGGATTATGATAACTAGGCATAGAAATATTTGTTCAACTGTTTATTCCGTTTATCCAATGATTTGATTTTATCCAGCTAGGAGAATGAGAGGTAGCTGGTATGTTCAGGAACAGCCACTCACAGGGAAGCAGTGTCAAGCTTTAAAGGAGCTGCCTTTATTATGAATGCACCAAATAAAAAATAAAATTCCAGTAGCTCCTACACATGCCAGTGTAGTAAAAAGGCTGTGGATTAAAACAGCGATGCAGAATAACTTTTCTGAGAAAGGAATATTCAAAAAGTAAGATGGAACTTGAGAAGACGGGTTGGAGGCTTTACATTTTTTCTTCTCAATTCTAAAATGGTAACATTATTCTTTCCTATGTCTTTATTAGGTGTTTTTCTTCCCTTTTGTCGTGCTGGGGTGCTGAAGTGTATTTCACTTTGGATTGACCTGAGAGAATTGTTTTTACATTTTGATTAGTTTGGCTTGGCAGCTGAAAAAAGCAGTTATTCACACAGACTTAGAGCAGAATATATGAAAGTGCAGTAGCAGTTCTGTAAATGAACCCAGCTGAACCAAATGCAGTGGCCAGGGTGGGTTCCAAGTGGAGCTGAAACGGGGTATTGCCTCTCTGCTGGGCTCCTCTTGCACACAAATCCCACCATCTGTCCTGCTGCACCTGGCAGACACTGCTCCTTCTTCTGGAGACATTCAATTAGAGAACTTCAGCTTTTCATCTGCTGTTTACAAGTAGTCATGTGAGGCATCAGTCAATTACACAATTGTGGGATCAGTTTGGTGCAGACTTGATATACACAACTGAATATGTTTGCTTGCAGCAGGGTTTGCACTCAACTACACACAAACAGTGACACGAAATCTGAATTGAACTGTTTCAGATGTGCACGTGGATTCACACATGCAGACACTCCCAGACCCTGGTGAGGATAATTGGCTGCAATGTGTGCAGAACCAGCCTTTAAGAGCTGGCTGTGGCTGGGGCTTCTGTAAGTGTGAAGATCTGCTTGGCAGAAAGTGTGTCTGTAATTTGTTTTAAATGTACTGTAATTGTTTCTGGGCTTTCCACTGTGTGTTTTCCACCGCTGCTTCTGAAATCTCCTGTTGAAAGCTGCTCAGTGGGACTAGAATGCAAAACTATTCATGTCCAAGGAGCAGGGATTTTAACTATCCAAGCTAATTGCAGGGCAGGGGAAAATAACCTGAGCTCCCAGTGGTTCTTGTGCAGCTCCCCTGCAGTCCCTATTGCTGCTGAATATCAGACATCCTCCACCCTCTCCAGGAGGATCCTGCACTTAAAGTACCAGAGCAGGCAGCTCCAGGCAATGGCATCCTCCTGGGGGGGTTCTGACTGTGACACCCAGCTAAAAATTCCAGTTTCTGGTCAGCCTTCAAGGAAACAAGGCATTCAGCTGAGGTGGGTTTTCATGTGACCTTTAGGATCTGTGAGATGTGAAACTGGCTCAAAACTGACAGCACAAACTCCCGGAGAAGTGCTGAGGCAAACACTGGAGCCTTCTTCAGGCAGAATCTCTTTTTTGGTGTTTATGGAGCGTTGAATGCTGCAGCAAATCCATCAGTACCAGCTCATCTAGAGAGCACTTTGAAATGGCTCTGAGAGAATGCTGGTGGTTTGAAAAGGTACAGGAATTTCTGGAATGAGGTTTTGCAGATTTGTATGAGCAAAGAACTTTCCCTAGATGGAGTTAAATGAGTAGTGGATAAGTTTGGGGGTTCATGCCCTCTGGACTTTGCTGGGATAGTAAAACAAACCATTATGGGACTGTAAAATGATAATTCAGTCCTCTTGACTCTCCTCTGTTACACTTTTGAGACCATTGAGAGAGGAGCAGAGTGGTTTATTTCCAGAGCAAGAAGAGAGATTTTAAAGATAGAGGAACATGCCAGAATAAGACTGCAAATCTGCCTGATTAATTTTTCTGGTGTTTGGGTGCCCTTTTTTTCTGGCAAATTCAATTTCTGAGGGACCTCAGCTCCCCCCTTAGCTGACAAGAAGACGAAAAGGCTGGGGAGTGTGTCGGGTCACCTTGCAGCACAGGAACACCTGTGGGAAGGACAGAGAGCCAGGGGCTGCAGGAACATGTCAGGAAGGCTCTTGCTCATCTCCACTGAGTGCAGCCTTTGTGTTTGGGGAGGTGCTGAGGTCTCTCCGTGGCTGCTGACAGATTTGGAGCTGCAGGAGTTGTTTCAGAACAGATTTCCAGGGCAGGAATGAAGGCTTTGTTTCCTGAGGCGCCTGTGGGTTGAGGACATTCCCAGGTGCGTGGAGTGTCTGTCCCAGAGGTCTCGGAGAAAGGCACAAATGCCCAGGTGTCAGTGAGCTCTGCCTGTGTCCCTGCTGCCAGAATCAGATCAGCCTTGTACCTGTTTGGATGTGTGCATGGATCTTCTCTGGTCCCCTCCAATTTCCAGAGCTACAAAAGCTACCTGAACAGGGACCCATTTCTATCTTCAGCTCCTTCTGAGAGCACACTCAAGTGTTTTTAAGCTGCACTTTCTTTGTTGAATGTAAAATGTGTGACAGCAATGTATTTAATGAAATATTGCTGGGTTTATTGAAATTCCTGGAAATTTACTGCATATACCAGCGGTGTGGTGTTATTTAAATAAGACTTTAAAAGATTTTCTTAATTTTTTTTGGTCTTGTTAGTGAATGTAGCCATTGAAGATCAATATTGTAATTGTTGGTTGTACAAATTCAGTATTAGGCACAGAGCCTGCAGCAAGATGTAGAGTCACGATATGGATTAATAAAATTTAAATGAGTTTAAAACCCCCCATACTCTGAAGAGGAAGAAGGCTCAGCCAGCAGCCACAAACACTCTGTGCTGCAGTTCCCAGAGCAGGGGCTTGGCTCAGGGTGCACAGACACGGGTGTCTTAGGAAAGGGCGGCTCAGCACCTGCTCTGCTCCTGCTGCTGACTCAGGTCCTCGTGGAATGCTTAGAATTCTTTTTTCCTCCCATCAGTAATGGCCTGGTAGCAGAACTGCAGCCTCTGCACAGCCCTGGAGTCCCTGCAGAAAATGAAGAGGGGATTCTGCAGACACATGAGGCAGAATTCTGATTGTCTGAAGAACAGTGTAAGGCTGTTCTGCCAGTCTGGTACTTCTGTCTCTGTCGTGAGGAATTGTTCAGTTGATGGTGGATTCCTGGCACTCTGCACTCCCTGTTACTCAGCCTTGCTTTTCTTTCTATTCCCAACCATAAGCACATGAAGAAACTGTGTTTAAGTTAAGATATTCTTGGCAAGTATTTCAGCTTTCTAATTTTGTGGGTGTTCTTTTGCTCGTGTTTGACTATGTTTTGTTCTTTACATCTTTGAGATCTCCATTTCTTGCTTTCTCTGGAAGCAGAGCCCTAAGTGAGGAGGGGGCAGGGCAGAAATGGAGACACACAGAGTGTTGCTGTTGAACGCCTCAGACATGTCAGTCTGTTGGGCACAGCACCTCTGGTCTCTGTCCTTTTGCAGTTAAAGTTCTTGAGCATGGCTCTCTCCTATCCCTGTGCTTCTTCATTGCATGCTCCTCTCCTGGCTCATTAACCACCTGCTGCCCCAGGGGTGCAGGAGCAGGGCTGGTGTGCGTCAGGAGGTGAGGCAGGGAGCAGAGCTCTGTGCCTGCTGGAGCAGTGACACATGGGAGCCGTGGTGCCTCTCACCTGGCTGCTACCAAATCACCTGCAGCTGCTTACTGGTGCCCTGTGCCTGGACTGTCACAGTAATCCTCCTCTGCCACTCTTCCCCTATTCCCCAGTAGTTAGTGTGGCTGTGAGTTTGGTTTATTTATTGTTTGCTCTTTTTTTTCCCTGATTTTTCTCACTGTAAACTTTGTGGTGCCCATCACTGCTTTGCCCTTTCATGTTCAGGCTGACATCATTTTGTGAAACAGTGTCATATCCTTTTATCTAAGTACTTTTCTCTGTAATTATTACTTTGCTGCCTTTTCAGGTGGGAGCTTGCCTTTGTTATATGATCTTTCTCTGATCATTTTTGTATCACTTGGTAATACAAAGGTGTATGTGTTCCTCTGAGGCCTTTTTATTTAAATTATTTCTTTATCTATCTGTCAGTGTGAATAATAAAACACCTTCAGGATTGCTCATCTCTCTCCTAATGAATGATGAGGTGTCATGTGTTCTAATATCAATGATTAATTTACAAAAGTTTATTCAAACTTCAGTAAAATGCAATACTCAAAGAAAATATTGTGTCATCAGAGCTCAGTGCTGTTGTCAAAAGGCCTTTGTGTGCCTGTTGGTGAGGCCCACGAAGGCAGCTGGGTTTGCAGTGTGTGTCAGGGTCAGGGAGCCGTGCCCAGCCCTGAGCTGGGTGCCAGGGCCAGCAGTGAGTGACCCCAGGGCTCTGGGGCTGTGCCAGCCGCTGCTGCACCCTGGGGGCACTGCCTGCTCTCACTGCACCTGTGCAGGCTGTGAACCCTTTGGTGCTGAGACTGAGTTCCAGAATTACCCTTTAGGGCAGCCCCAAGGAGCTCCTGATGGTCAGGCTTGTGGAAATGATGCATTCATGTTGGCTTTGGTTTATTGCCCGGCTTTGGGCAATCGGAGAGTGGCTCCTGCTTGGACCTGGGATTGTTTCCGTGCTGCTGGCTCTTCTCTGGTGGAGCAAGAGCTCCCTTTGCAGAAAACCTTCTGAATGTTAACAGTGGCTCAGATGTGCTTTGCTGGGCAGGCTCTGATGTTTCCCCTTGCAAAGGCCTCTGTTTAAACACATCAACAACTGACTTGTCTTTCTGGTCAGGCAGATCCTCATGAAGTTTAAGCATCTTGGCTCAGAGTACTTGCTCCTTTGTCTGACTCAACACTGACAAATTCTTGGTTTCTCACTGCAGTGGTGATGCTTGGTAGTTTTTACAAAAAGAATGGTTTGAAAATGTGCAGTCCTTTTAGAAGTGATGGTACAGGTGATTTGTCTGCATCTTTGTGAAGTTCAATTTGCTTTATTTAGCATCTGCTGTTGTTAAGTGTATATTTTACTCTTTAAAATACTCTAACTTGTTTGACGTAATCTTACAAGAAATGAGGCGTCACCTTTTCACCAAGAAGCTTTTCAGTGTGGTCTGCAGCCTTGATGTCTAAATCATCTTTCCCTGACTTTCTAAAAAGGTCTGCAGAGAGATGCAGAACTGGAAAGAGAGTTAGAGTAACTGGGGGAAGAGGGAGAAGTTGGCAGGTTGGGAACAGCATTGCTCTCGGAGAAGAATGATAATTTCCCAAGGATGAAACAGTCACAGGGAACATCATAAAGTGAAACAGGCAGAGCAGTCTGAAATGCTAATAAGGAGAGGACTTAAAAAGAAATTGGTGATTTTGGGCCTCGAAGCCATTTTTCTTTTTAATTTGTTACAGATAAATGCATGACTCTTGGGTTGCAGGGTTCTATTTTTGCCTCCCTCTTGGTGACACATCGATTTGGCCTTATCACTGCTCTCTGGGTACTTGCCCTTTAGAATGCTGCTGGTTCCCAAAAGCAGGAGGTTTTTTTGGGAACCGTTCTTCAGTGGTGCCACAGCACAGGGAGGAGAGATCAGGGCTCTTGCTGCAGATAGGCTGAATTCTTTGATTGCTGATTATGCTGATTTTCCTCTTCCAAGCAAGTGGGTGAAGAATAATGGGAAATCAGTGTGAATAGTGACAGCTACTGGATAGTGATCAATTGCTGTTTCAGCCTTGTGTTGCACAGCTGTGTAGGGATTATTGGGATCACTGGAGACTTTTAAATACAATCGTGCATCCATAAGGAGAGGCTCCTTTGGAAGAACAAGTTCACCTGCAGGCTGGAAACACCCTGGGACTGTAGCTGGGGCAGGGGGTGGCCCTCACACTGTGTCTGTGCTGGAGGTGGCACAGCTCAGCCTCCTCACCTGCCTGTGCCAGGAGTTCAGCAGGAGGGTGGGGTGGTTTGGTGGAGGTTGGTTTTTGAGTATTTATTGTTGGTTTGGGCTTTTCTTAATTTTATATGGCAAAGTAATGGAAGTTACAGGAGAATCAGACTGGTTTAGTCCTCAACTTCCCCTTACGTCTTGCCACTGTGTCACAAAGCTGCTGGCAACAAAGCAAAGCAAGCCTTAATCCAAAAGTGAAGAGTGCACTGCTAATGGTGCTGAGGAAGCTGGCAAAAGAAGGAAGATGGGGAATCATCCTTGGGAAGCTCCAGTTTGGCTTATTGGTGTTTAAGGGCTGTGGAGGATGCTGGAACCTGAGGAAAGAACAGGACAAGCAGCCTACAAACCCTTCAGGATGGAAATGATCCGACTCAGATCTTCAGTGTGAACCCTCTCTGCTTGTTGTGACTCAAAGGGGCAGAGCAGATCATCCCTCTGGCAAAAACTGGCTGAGCTGCACCTGGGGAAGGGACTCACTCTGTTCACAGCGTGGCTTTAAAATGCCTCCCTTTTGAGCGTTAGCAGATTCAGCCACTGAACTAGGTTAAAGCTGAAATATCTTAATTCTTCAGAAGTGAGCATGAAGTTTTATTGGAGCAGACATCTCCCACAACATTACTTTCCAGAGCTGAAAATATATCAGGCTAGCAGATTTTTTTCTAGATACTTTTGCTGAAATGATTTCAGTTCATAGCAAACCTAGAAGAGCAGAAGTGTTCAGAAGATTCAAGGAGAGCAGCTGAAATGAACTAAAAAGGTAAAATTTCTGGCCTTGCTGAAAAGAACCACTTATCTCAATCCCCAAGATACAGCAACAAATTCCATCTATTGCATTACCAGCCTGAGCCTGCAGCTGGGAAGGCAATTTCCCTAAGAAGTTGTTCCCTTCAATCTATAAGAAAAAAGACAATTTACTTTTTTTTAATAGTAGCATTATATAATTGATTGGAAGAGTTTTATATCTCATGAATGCTGGATGATTGTGGATTGAACGGTTTTAAAAATAAAGTAACTGTGAGGGTGGAATCCCAAGGATCTGGCAATGGAGAATGGAGTTAGTGGGCTGGCAGATTCCTTCAATTTTCTGAAGCCATGGTCAATAACTGCAGTAGAGCTGAGCTGTGAGAAGTGGTTTGTCAGTGGCTGAAAGCTGCTGTTCCATGACACTGGAGAAATAAAGGGGGGAGGTTTTTAGCCAGGGTGCAGTACAGAATGAGTGCCTTCATGAGGAAGGCAGTGTGACTGAAAGGTGAGTGCAGCAGGGGCACCCAGGTGGTGTTGAGGGATTTGTGCACAGGCTTGGCTGTGCAGGAGCAAACTGAACCTGCTGCCTTTGCCTCAGATGCTTTCAAACTCACTCACCTACAAATCGTTTGCTTCTTCCATCAATGGCAAGTATTTTTTAATCTGTATCAGCCAGAGGAAGGTTTACTAAGGAGAGAGGACAGAAAACCATCCTGTGGTAACATCTCAGGTGGCCATGGCCTGAAACCCTCAGCAGCCTCCAGAGCAGGAGGGTCAGACAGTCCCTGTGACACTGTGGGGCTGAGAAATGGTCACTCCTGGCATGAGCAGGGCATCAGCACCAGGGCTGGCTGGTTTCCTCCACCCTGCTGGGGATCCTCTCCTGGAAGCAGAGTGCTGCTGCTTCTGCTGCCAAGGTCTCCATGTGGGGACGTTTCCAGACACAGTGGCACAGGAGAAAAATTCAAGAACTGCAATTGACCTTCTTTTGTCTTGATGCTGTTTCCTTAAGAGTGCTTCAGTTCCCCATCTTTTGTTTTGTTTGCTGTACTTAAAGAGAGAGAGTCACTGTGTCACCCTTGACTTAATGTTCAGGTGGGTTATTCCAGTGGAGCTTGGGTTATGAGGGTGTAGATGGAATGTAATATTTAGGATAGATTATATAATTTAAATCTTTAAACCACTGCTTTTCTGCTGAGTCTCACTCAATAACAAACAAAATGGTAATCTTCTGCAATTCTGCCTTTGTAAAAACATGCATAATTTTTACAAAAATAGTCATGGTTGTAATTAAGAGCGCTGATAGTTGTTTTTGTTTTTAATTTCCTATCCTTCTGAATCCTTAATAAACTTTCACGGTCAAAATCCAGATGGTACAGCAGAACTCAGTGTTGGTTTTGAGACTTTTTTTTTTGTTTGTGCCGATTATAACTCTCCCCAGATAAGAGTTTAAAATGGTTTGGATTTTTGGCCTTTGGCTGTTTGGAAAGCTGCTGTCAGCTTCCAGCAGAAACCAGTTCAAATTCAGTGTGCATTCCCAGCTGGTGCTGGGGGAAGGGCACTTTGGGGGGACCAGTTTGCCACTGCCCAGAAATGGAAAGCCAGTGCATGTATTCCAGCTGTGAGGTTGGTTCCTATTTTCATAGGTTTTCAATTCACCTTCTCTTCTTTTATTTTTCCCCATGTGTGTTGCTCTCCTGTTCTGAAGAGTCACTGATTTACAGAATCTGAGGAACATTGTCCTGTGGGGATGGGGAATGCAGAGGAAAAGTTTTTAATCCCTCAGATAATTAAGCACTAAAATAAATGATTAAAAAATTATGAGGCGAAACACTCTGTTAATTTTAATATAAAAATAATGTACTTTTCCCTGTGGAACGCAAGGGAGGGAGCTGCAATCAAAATAAGGGGAATAAAAAATTGAATACTCAGAGATTTTTCCTCTTCAAGTTGCTTCTTTGATGCCTTGCTGTGCTTTGCCAAGATGTTGGGAGGAGAATGAAATGAGTGTGGAATTTATAAATGGGACATTGGATGGGGAAGGATGCTGTGGGCTGGGCGAGCTGAGGAGTACAGCAGAGCAGAGCTCCAGCCCTGCAGCTCACTGCCCCAAAGCCAGCAGGGCTCGCAGGAATCCTTGCTGGAGGATTGTCCAGGAAAAGGGCTTGAAAAACTGCACTTGCTCTCAGCCAGTATCTAGAGTCTTTTGAGCATCCAGCTCCCACTCCAAGGCTAAAATGAAGGTGGTTTTGTGTGTAAGAAAGCTCTGCAGTTACTCTTTATTAAAAATGATCTTTGTAGCAGATCTCAGATGAATTTGCCCCCTCTGGGGGGTCCCAGGATTTCAGGCTTTCAGTGCTCCTGCAGTTCAGTCTCAGATGTTTGTTTCCCTGGTCCTTCAGATGGACTTTATTTCCAGTGCTTTGGGGTTGGAGAAGACCTTAATTAAACTTTCTAATGTAAGGTTTTATTGTGGTTGTTTATGGGAAGAGGAATTTCTCTTTTTCAAGATGTAGAGAGGGATTTTGTGAGGCTCTGAAACTCTTGTGTAATCCTTTCTTCCTGGCCTCTTCCATTTTGAGATTGGTTCCTTCTGAGCAATGCCCACCCTTATCCAGGGTTAGTTTGTTTTGGTTTGTTGCTGATTTTTAGGGGATTTTGTGGATTATCTTCTTTTAAGAAGCCAGATAGTTTTGCTTTTGCGTCTAGAAAGTCTTTTAAAACTTCACTCTGTTTTGCGTTGTGTTAGGCCTGGAGACCCTAACCAAAATCACAGCTTTGGCATTTTAGGTGCTGCTCCTACATACATAGTAAGATAAGTTGGTTATGTTTGCAGTCTACAGACAGACAAAGGGTAAGGGGAAAGAAACACTTTAATTTTTGGACAGCAGCACAGGAAAAGTGGCTTGTCTGAGGTTGGCAGAGTGGGCTGCAGCGCCTAAATGGAAGATTCATGGTTAGCAGTAAGTGGCATCAGTTTAGGCCACCACAGTACTCATGAGCAGATAAATATTTAGGTCAGATGCTGAACAAAAAAATAAAGACTACTAAAGCATTTGTGAATTAGAGCTTGAGAAACTGGGTTGTCTTTGGATGCCTTTGTCCCCTTTCTGAATAAGGGTAAGGATTGAGTTTGCTGTGGGGAAAATAAAAAGGCAATTTATTTCATAATTAGGGTAGAGAATGTGAGCACAAAGGTCAGCTGTTCAAACAGGAAAGGTGACACTGTATTTGCATCTGTATTTTTAAGGTTTCTGTATTCTTTGGGACTGCCAGTTCCTAGAAAGGATGCAGAGCTTGCCTGCCTCAGGTAATTGCTGGCTGGCAGAGTTAAAATAGGTGCCCTGCAGTGGGAGAGGCTCAGGCCCATTGGAAATGTTCTTTGTGTGCAGTGATGTACAGCCTCCAGATAATGCAGCTGGATGAGGGGACAGTGGAGGGTTAGGCAACAACAAATCCTGATGGTGATTTACAGAAAAACCCTTTATTCATGTGTAAAGTGAAATAGAAGGGACTGTAAATTGGATGCAAATACAACTCCTTTTGAAATCCTCCCAGAGGGATGTAAAGGAGCTGTTGTGTAAATGGCTATTGTGCCAAATATTTTTAAAGTGAAATTCAGCCTTGTGGAGGCAACCATTTAGAGTCCATGTATTGGTTCAGAGTGCTGAGAAGGTTGAAGTGAACTCTGGGCAGTCCATTTGCAGCATTTGATGTAAAATCATTGCATTGGATTCCTGCACAGGTGGAGCTGGCTGTAATGATCAGGTTTTTCAGATGTGCCTGTGCAGTGATCTGGGGTTGCAGGTGCTGACTGGGTCACTTTGTCTCTGATGATAAATGTTCATTGCAGTGGAGATGTGACCTTTGGCACATGTAAACCTCCACAAGCTGCTTCTTTTGATCTGGCTGTCATGCAGAATGTATCATAAAGCATTGTTTTCCAAGCTGATTGGATAAATCATTGTCAGCCTAGGCCACCTCTGCATGGACTGATGAGGTTTATTGCCACTAATCCCAGCTGCAGCACTGTCCAGCCCCTCAGTAAAGTCAGCCAGGTTATGTCACAGTATGACTTGAACATCTGATCTCTTGAACTCTGCTTTCCTTCCAACAGTGACCGAGAGTCGCGGGATCCTGGAGAGCATCCAGAGGTTTTCTTTGCTGCCCACTTACTTGCCGGTGACATATCGTATCCACAATGCCGATGTTTCCTTCTTTCTTAAGGAAGCCAACCAGGATATTATGAGGAACTCCAGCTTGCAGTCCCGGGTGGAATCCTTTCTGATCTACAAATCCAAGAGCCCACCCGTGTTAAACGCCAGCTATGGGCCTTTTTCCATTGAACAGCCAGTGCCCCAGGACTTAATGCTGTCCTCAAATCCCTTTGGATCTACCAACAAGTTCTCCTTTAACTGGAAGCTGCAGGCGTACATCCTGAGCAGCAAGATCTACCTGAGCAAGCCGCGGGTGCAGGTGCTGTTCTACATCGTGGGCAGGGACTGGGAGCAGTACAGCCCCGCGGAGCGGCTGGCCCGCCCGCCCGCGGGTGCC
>NW_005054362.1:702059-705205 GCF_000277835.1 Geospiza fortis
TGGAGCTGCTGCCCAGCTGGTTCAACCCCCCCACCGTGGTGGCTGGCCGCAAGAAACAGCTGGAGAGGTCTGAGGGGAGCCCCGTGGAGCTCTACTACTCCATCCAAGCAGGCGATGAGAGAGGGGAGTGCACCAAGGAGGATGTCAGGAAAAGCAACGGGATCCGCTCGGGGCGCAATGACATCGACGAGTCGGGACCTCCCCTGCAGAGGATTGGAAGTGTTTTCCTTTACCAGACACATGCGGCCCCTTCTTTAACTGAAATGAGGTTGGATAATAACATTGTCATCCAGTACACACCAAAGACTGTCAAGCAAGGGGACATTCTGACTTTCCTTGTATCTGTTGCTAAAAACTCGACAGAAGATCAGTTCACACTGAGGTAAGGCTGCTTTGTGTTTCTTTGGGACCTCACTTTTTGTTTTTCTGCTCTTGGAAGTCACTTTCTCTGTGTAAATGGCCTAACAGTCCGTCAGTTGCTGCTCTCCAGTTCTCATGTTGCTCAGTCTGATACTGTATGAATTGTCTGAGATGTACCTCGTGGAGTGAGAGAGGCCTTTTCCTGAAGTTCTCCTTTGAGGAATGCTCACAAAAACTGAAATGGTAGAGCTGGCACATATCTATGTACAAAGAGGAGATAACATCTAAATTCTTGAGAGCTGGAGTTTGCCGTTCTCCTAATCTCTCAGTGGACTCATGTTGAGATTAATGAAGCTTAAATCCACAGAGTTATTTACGGGAAATGAGCAAGAACTGGGCATTTAGGTAGGACTCACATGTTTCAGCATCTCTCCCCAGCTTGTCGTGAGCTCTGTTCTGTATTGCAGGATGTCTGAGATTCCTAAAGATTATTGATCTTCCAAAACAATTTCTGGAAGTGAGAAATTGCCCCAGGGGGTGGTGGTTGGTGTTTGGATGTGACATCAGGTGCCACATTGGTTCGCCTCATTGTGTCCAAGCACTGAGCTGTTCCAGGGGCAGCTCCCTGTAACACCAGTACAATCCAAGCCAGACCAGTAAGGACTGGGCTGGGGTACAGAGCAGGTGTGTGTGCCTGCAAGGGGGACTGTCCAGTGTCTTTTCTTTCCAAGCTTGCCCCTGTGTTCAGCACTGTGGGGCTGATGAGTGGGAAATCCATGTCTGCAGAGATTATTCCATTTTTTATCCCTTACCAATGATTTGTGCCACCTCCTCCTGAGCTGAAGGTCAATGGCACACTCTGGCTTCTGGAGTGACACTGATTTGTCTCAGGTGTTTGTCCTAGAAAAGCTCCCAGAATGTTCCTAAAACCGCAGGTGCATCGTAGAGGGAGCAGTGCCCTCCCCACTTGTACAAATGCCACAGACTGGGAACTGCATTCATACCCAGCTCTGCTGAGCACCAGGGACACTTTGGAGCTGCCACCTAAGAAATCCTGGGAGGAAACTCCTTTCTCTGGTGGTTACACATCACCCATTCCAGCAGAAAATGGGGCCAGGTTGGAAACGGAACATTCATGGACTCTCATGTCTGCCTTGGCTGGAGTAAGGAGTAACTCAGACTGGGCACCCCTGGCCTCGGTACTAAGAGCTCAACCCAGTAATTTTTTCCCCCTCCCCTTCCCCCAGGGAGATTCGTGGGGGATTTCTAGGGGAAATGGTTTGCCCTAAAATCAGGACATTTTCCTTCTGAAGGTGTGTGATGTATAAACTGAATAACCACAGCACTTGGTTGCTGATTCAAGGGCAATTATTTCTTTTTCATCTGGTAGAGAACAAGCACATCTCATCACCATATCAGTTGCTCATCTTCTGAGTCAAGCTAAGATTTAAATTGTGTCCTGAGTACTGATTTCAAGCAGACAATCCAAATTCCTTATAGCAAATGTTCAGGGATGGCTTTGTCTTTATTCTCTGTACTAATGACTTAATCACAGCAGCAGACATGGCAACTTCTGCTACATTTGAGAATAGGTTTAAATATAAACATTAAATGCAATTAAGGTAAAAAATGTTTATTGTTTCTACTCTGTAAATGTAGAGTCTGAGACATCTCACTTCAAAGGTTCTCTGTTTCCATGAGCTGTAATCCATTAGAAGTAGAGCTGGTTACAACCATGATAATTGTTACATATGGGTTTATAAAATTTTCAAAAACCTTGCTTTGTTTAAACTAGGATGAAAATGCAGCACCTGAACTTTTTAAGGAATACTTCTAAAATTAATTTTCTGGAACAAAAAGGAAAAGATGTGTTTGAGTTGTAGCTTTTTATTCAGAGATCTAAGGTAGCATAAAACAAAAAATGAGCTAAAAATAGGGAGCGAATATCAGTTCAAAATGAAAAGTGTGGCATTCTTGTCTTAAAAACAGCACTTTGGTGTTGCCTTTTAAAAGCAGACTTTTGTAACAACTTGCTGTTACTTTGTTGAGTTTTGATTTCTCTTGACCTCCTTTTCTGAGAGCACCTGGCTTTCAGACTGTAACCTGCTGCAGTGTCAGAGTAAGTGTAATATTGTTTAATTGTGCTTCTGGGGAGCCACTCCGCCCTTGGATCTGGTTACAGCATCTCTAAGGGGTTTTGGGTTGGGTTTTTTTGGTCAGAATTGTGATTTCTGTGTTCATTCCTCCATGGCATGTTCTCCATCTGTCTGGTCTCATTCTGATCTTCTCTGATAGAGGAAAATATCTCTTCGTCCCTTCCCCAATGTAATTGCTTTATGAGAAAAACTATATTAATTTTTGTTTCAAACCAGTCCATTATTTTTTGAAGTTCTGCCTTGAGTGGCAGCAAGATTTGGAACTGTATTCATGAAGCGAGGCCAAGGGCTGCTGGCAAAATGCTTTTACCATTGCTTTTGCTCCAGTGGACTGGAAACTATGGCTTGAACAGATGGAAAATATAGGATATACAGGTCAAAAATGAAGAAACAGACATGCAAAACAGCCAAAAGTGAAAAATTACTCATCACTACTGAGTATTTTCTGGTTCACAACTATTGTGCCTAGAGTAAATCCTATCCCCTTTCTAATAGGAAATTGCCTTCAAGGGGAGCCTTCTAGAAACTTCTGAATACTAAAAGATTTAGGGAAAGGTACCCTTGGTTTTTATCTTGTGCTGTTCTGCACAAGGGAAGATTTAGAGGCGTGAATGTGGAACTGATGGACTG
>NW_005054362.1:705274-710259 GCF_000277835.1 Geospiza fortis
GAAAGAGTTGGCCCATCAGAGCCAAGGCCTAGGTTTTGTTTTTTAATGAGCTCAGGAAATTAAAAATATTTGTCTTGACTCCTTATGAGTGTGAGAGATGGAGGAAAGGAAGGAGATAAAATATAGATGATGGGTAAATATGGAATATTGCTGTAGCTTGAAAGCTTCAGCTGGGCCTTAGGAAACTGAGGGATTTCTCAGCCTCATTCAGAACTTGCTTCCCCTTTTCCCCCTCCTTTTCCCGTGCTGCTGGCCAGGGAAGGCTGAAGGCTCTTCTTCCTCCCCATCATGGGTGCTGAAAGTTTCCTGGTGTTCATAGGAAATATTCCAGTCTGTCTTGTTTTGCTGTTTTTCTGCAGTTTCATGGTGCAAGTATTGGAAACTGAAGTGAGATCTTTATTGGTAGTGTTTTTGCTGAGAAAGGATAACCTGAAGTATAATTTCATGTTAGTCCTTCCAAATGCTCTGAGCAATGAAAGCCTCAAAGCTCTGGTGCAGCACAATTCCAGCTCGTGTTTGCAGCAAGCCCCAGTTCCTGCTGGGATGGACTCTGTGCTGTTACAGACGTGGCAATCAGTGTGTGCAGGGACCCAGAGTTCCCAAAGTGAGGAACAGGGCTTTGCTGAATGCACGCTGCAAATACAGTTCTTTGCTTATTAGCTTTTGTTTTGTTGGGCCTAATAAACATAACCTTCTGATTTGTTTTAAAGTCATCAGGATTGATACTTTCTGCTTGCAGCCTTTTAAATTTGTTTTCCTGTTTCTGGAGATGAATCAGCAAAGAAATTAGAGAGCTAGAATTGCCTTAAGCTACTGAGTGTTAGGCCTGGATGCATTCATGAGTGGAAAAAAACAGCAGCTTTTTTTCTTTTTACATTTATTCAATTTCTAATTATACTTCATGAGTCCTGTGTGAGGGAATGATTGAAGGTTGAAATAGAAACTTGTGAACCTCCAATACTGGAGAAAAGTAGGTTTTTTTTATAAACTATCAATGCTATTTCTGTATTTGTAAACCCAAATTGGGGGTTGGCATCTGTAGGTACCAGTTTAATAAACTATTGAGAAGCTTTGTGGCTTCCCTCTGGTATTTTTAATGATGATAACTGCGGGGATACAGGGACTGGTGTGGAACTGTGGTGGTGAATAAGGAGTGCTTATTGATAATTGGGAAGATTTTCCCCAAAAGGCCCGAAGAGTTTATGTTACCTGAGCTTCTTGTTCTCTGTTTTATCTAACAATCAATAGACAATAATCCAGCAAACATGAAAAGGGCTGCATAAATACATGAGGGGAGCAGAGTCCAGATCATTAGCACTCAATTTACACAGCAAGAACATTTGAACAAGACTGGCATTTTATCAAATTGCTTGTATGCTGGGCTAAATCAAATCTTATTCTTCGTGCTGAGCTGAATCACATTTAAATAGCAGAAACAAGTGGTGATCAGGAAGGTTACCAGCCACATAAAACTCTGAGATGGGCTTTTCTCTAGGCCTTAGATTATGTGGCTATTTCATGGTACCCCAGGCCTGAATTTGTACCTCCTCTGCCAGATTGAAAAGAATCCTATTGTACGTTTTTTATTTATCCTTCCACAGCTCTGCTTCTGTCAGTTAAAACATCCTTGTCCACGTTCTGGTTTAAACAGCTTCTGAAATCTTCTCACAACTGATTTTTCCCCCTCTCTTTTAACTATGAGAGAAAAGGAATTTAAAAAACCAAACAAAACCTAAATTATCTCTTCTTTTGAAATACAGCCTCTGCATTTCAGCTTTTTCACTGCTCAGTCCTGATGTAAAAATAAGGTTGAGGTAGGCAGGAGTTGGACACTGTGACCTAACAAGATGAGAGTCCCGTGTCTTTGTTTTGTGGTAATAACGGGTAATTTCTTTATTGTTTTGTGGGAATAACTTCTCTCCCAACAGGAGCTGGTCAGAGGTGTTTGTGCAGCAGGGCTGGGTGGAATCACCCCTGTGCTGCTGCCTGGGGAGAGGCTGCTCCAGCAGGCCCTGGGGTTTCTGCTGTGTTCAGCACACTGTGCCAGTAGGAATTAACTTTCAGACCCTGTTTATGAGCTAGTCAAGCAAATATAATTTTTTCATCTTCTGGATGGCAAAATAGCTTTCCTGCACTGCTAAGTGACTTGCTAATGGCTCAAAATTGTCGGTGGCACTGTGGAGACAAGTGCTTCAGAACTATTGACTTCCAGGGCACTCTATTACCTCCTGTTGCACTTGTAGATTATATTAAGAAGAAAATAGTTCCTTCTGTTAAAATTATTCCAGTTAACATCCTCTGCCTTGAGAATCGACTCGCATTGCCTGAGCAGGTGTCAGAAAACTGAGAGACAGAGCCAGCAAAGCATTACCCACATGAGTGGCCTTTGCAGCCATCTGTTATTTCAGGTTTATTGCACTCAAGGCCTGTTATGCTCCTGTCAGAGGCTGACCCAGCGTGGCCCAGGTGTGCTGGAGCAGCAGTGCCTTGGAGCTGTGTGAGCAGAGTGTGGGGGCTCTGCTGGCAGGCCCTGGGGCACTGGGACAGCTGCCTGGCCTGGCTCACTGTCCCAGGCAGGCTGCACAGGTGTGCTCTGCTTGTGCTGCTGGGAGGACTCTGTCTGCCTCCTCTCCTCAGCACCTGGAGACTACAAACATCAGGGAGCTCTTGACACTGGAGCTGCGCTCTTTGGGATTGCACTGCTGCCTTGCTGACTGTTCTGCTGTTCTTGTTCTGCTGCACTCTGGGAGATTTGGCTAGGGAAAACTAGCTTTCCAATGTAACTTATTAATTTAGGGAGCTGAAGAACATTAGCAGAAATCAACTGAAGGTGGTTATAGCTGGGAAATACAGGTTTAGGTTGTTTTGTTGGTGGTTTGTTTAGAAAAGGGGAGGTCTGGGGTACTACAAATCCCCCAGTTCATGGAACATGTGTCAGAAGTGTTGTTTTAATCCCCCAGAACTGCTCAGTTCTCTGTGCAGAACACGTTAGCAGCTCTTCTGTATCAGAAATGAAGCAATATGAGAGGGGCTGTCAGGGCTGTGCTGGTAAAGGCAAGACAGATGGAGAGGGTGATTGGCACTGACAGGGTGTGAGCTGCCCGGGTGCAGCTGCTGCTCCTGCCATCCATCACACTTGGGGACATGTCACACCTTGGATGGGCTCAGTGCCTCTGCTCAAGGGCAGGGACTGCAGGTGTGTGAGCCCAGGGAAGGGGCACTGAGGGCTCTGCAGGTGTGTGAGCCCAGGGAAGGGATCCCCAGGGCTCTGCAGGTGTGTGAGCACAGGGAAGGGATCCCCAGGGCTCTGCAGGTGTGTGAGCACAGGGAAGGGGCACTGAGGGCTCTGCTGGGCACACACGTGTGACCTGTGCAGAGATGCCTTTGTTCATCAGCACCGGGCATTGCACACCCAGGATGTGATGAACGGTCCATTTCAGCCCCTTGCACTTCCCTAGTTACTGCTGAAAAGTTTAGGAGCTCTCTTTTTATCTGTATTTTGGTGTCTGAATATGTAAAACATTCTTGTAAAACTTTGGAGCTCTTGCTCTAATATTCTAGTAAAACATGAGATCTCATCCAGGTAAGGATTTTTTTCCTATTTCCAAAGTACTTCTAAAAATAAAGGCTAAGTACATTGAGGAATAAGACATTCATGGGAGGCAAAGTAATATTTGATTTGAAATTATTGGAAATGTTTGACTTTTCAAATGTTGCTTTCACATTTTTTAAGGGTAACATTAATCCAGGATGAGCACACTCATGTGAAATGCATCAGGCAATCTCAAAGTGCATTTTTGATCACAAAAAAATTGGAACATTAGTTTTCTACTTCTAATGGCAAATCTGAGCCCTTTCGGATTTTAAGGTTATTGCTTAAGCAGGTCTGTCAGATCCTTGTAACATCTTGTAAAGCCGTGGTAATGAATTGTGCTGTCACTTTATCAGATGTCAGGCTGCACAGCATCGGTCACTTTGCAGCAGTTTCCTCTCTCCTGCTGGTTCCTCCTGGAGCCCTGGGCAGGTTTCACGCACAGCACAGTGTCCCAAAGCCTGCTGTGAGCCCTGGCTCCTGCTCAGCTCTGTCTGTCCCTGGCTCTGCACCCCTCTGTCCCTGGTGGCATTCCCCACTGCTCTGCAGTGTGTTTGTATCTCTTCTTCCAGGCTGCTGCATCCTCCCCCCTTCCCATGGCACGGAATTCCCCTGGGAATGGAGTGAAGGGAGCTGCTGGTGCAGAATCAGAGCTTGTGCTGCTTGATCTCTTCAACCCCATCACAAAGAATTCCAATAGCAATAGCCCGGGGTGGATAGTTCATTGCACAAAATAATTGATGTGTATTATGGTAGATAGAATCTGATCTAAATCTATAACAACTTTAACTGGTGAAGCCAAGCCCTGGCTGTCAGTGCGGAAGTTTTGCCTTTGGGATATTGGAGCTGCACAGCCTGAGATGCTGGGCATCATGGCCAAACTGCTGGGCCCTTGGACACTTCGTGCCCACTGGGGATATCCTGAGGAGCTTCACCTCTGAGGCACAGGGTTAGCGATGCATTTCTGTGTGTGATATATTATATATAATGGGTAACATAATATATTCAATGGCACTGAGTGCAGGCAGAGCTTGTGTTCAGTGTTTGGGGGAAGGTGGTACAGCGGGAGCCTGTGTCCAAGCCCGAGTACTGTTTTGTTTGAGTGCTATTTCAGTGAAGATGTTGACATGAAAGGGACAATTCTCCCGTGTCCTGGGGAGGACAGCACCGTGGGTTTGGTGGCAGGCTGTGCTGGGCAGGAACCTCAGCCTGTGCAGTGCCTGTGCTTGGCTGTGCTGAAATCAGAGAATTGAGCTCACGAAATCTGATATGGCCACTTCAATGCCTCTCTGGCCTCTCTAGCCCTTGGCTGGAGCAAGCAGGACAAACATCTGCCCTGAAGTAATGCAGGAACCCTTCCTTTTCCTATTATTTTTAATTGTGGTCTATCCGT
>NW_005054362.1:710269-714501 GCF_000277835.1 Geospiza fortis
TGAACTCTGGTGCACTGTGCTTTGTAAAGGCTCATCAACAAAAGATATCTCTTCATAAATCCTGAGATCTAATGCCTGAAAGCTCTGAAGGGTTTGGGTTTAAGGATTGTCATCTTTTTGAGGAATTGCCTATTGCAAGTATTCATTACTCAAGCTAACAGATACTGAAAATGCCTTTAAATCACCTGCTGGGTTTTCCTTGCTTTTTTGCTTTGTATGTTATTGTATTTCAGGGATAGGTTTTCCTGCGTATAAATCCTGAACTTTTAGAGTTGATCTATGAAGGCTTTTTTCATCTGCAGCTAGAAATGCTAATTGACTTTGATTTATCAAATAAAAATAAATTAATTCTGTGGTGAGAGACCCTTTCTAAACCATTAAACCATGTCTGTGCTCCAGATTTAGCAGGCAGTAACTGCTTTGCCAATCTGTCAATTGGAGCAATCTGTAAACAGTGAAAGAACAATGTCACTCATCACCAGCTGAAGCAATTGTTGGTGGACACATTTGAACCCAGGAGGGGAAAGGCAATTTTGGGTGTTCCACTGTTGTTCAGAAAGATGTTCAAATAAACAGGGAGGGCCTGAAGGGGCTGGGCTGCAGCACCAATGCAAGTTCTGGCACTATTTTTGATTAATTTTAAAAATGTTCAAAAAGTTGTCAAAAACCATTTTTTTGTGACCACACAGATGTTCAGCCCTCACTGAAACTTGATAAAGAAACCAAGCTCTATGACTTGACACCTCTGCAGTGACTGGGGCCTTACTTTGGGGCATGCAGGGTCCTGTCCAGGTTGGCAAGTTCCAGGAATTTACTGCAAGTTTCTCAGTCTCTCTTAATAATGAAGGAATGGTGGGAATTTCCTTTATTGTATTATTCTAGCTTCTTGACCCATTTGTTAGAGGGACTATATTATTAGCTAGAAATTCCCAAAGTGAGATACCTGCAGAGAAAAGCTCTATGCATGGCTATGAGGTCTTGTAATAATTAGATGGATAAAACAATTTGGAATGCCTGAAAAATCTCATTATTTAGCTAGAGATGTTTAGGCTTTCTTAACCACCCAGAGCTGGTGATACTTTTCAGCTGTGAGGGAAGATAGGAAGTGCTTGGCTGTGCACTTTTTGGAAAATAGACTTCAAGTCTCACTTTGGGAAGGTTTTAAAATAGGAAGCTGCTCACCACAGGCTTGCAAATGGCTGAACTAGGACCTAAGTGAATAAATAAGGTGGCTGCAGGGAAAGGAGGAGGGAAGAAAGAAGGGCATTCCCCAAGATAAATTAACATCTGTGAAATAAGACACTTCTAAATGTATGCTAATGGCCTAAATGTTTCCATATTCAATTAAGTAATAAGTCCCGAGTTGGCAATATCCTCCCCAAACATTCATTTACTGAGAGAAGGCTCTGCTGGGACAGCAGAGGCACCATAATGAACTGGTGTGGGCAGTAAGACATGATAATGCCTACTTCAGAGGGAATTACTGCTTTCATAATGCAATTTACAACAAGAATTTACTTGTTAGAAGAGTTTTTTCCCTCTTCATTATGACAGTGTAATTATGGCTCCAGTGGCTCAGAATAATTTTGAGAGGAATGAGTTACCAAGGCTTTTGTACTGAGTGTTCTCAGGCACTTTGAACACAGGAGCAGGGGCAGTTCTCTGTAAATAATCATCACATGGAAGTTCTCTCAGCACAGCAGCCTGCTTGCAGCTATCTCATCCTCCTTCCCTGGGCCCCACCTGCAACAGGCTTCTCGTGGTTTTCTTTCTTGCTGTGTACTTATTTATCAGCTTGATATGAAATATCAGCGCAGTTCAGCACTGACAGGCTCTGGTACAGTGCTTACAGATGTGGATTTACAGATGTGGATGCACCTGCAGGGAGCAGCCAGTGTCACCTGCAGGGCTGGCCTGAGCGTGAAGCACTGGCTGTGGCTGGGGGCTGCTTGTCCACTCTGAGCAGCCTGAATATTCCATGGCCACTTCTTCTGAACAAGGGGCTCAGTCCCTCTGGAATTTCCTCTACAACTACATGGAGATGTAGTGCAGGATGCTTCCAGTGCCTGCTCAAAACCACAGCAATTCATTAAGTTACTGTCTAGCTGACAGCCTTTCACTTCAGCCTCTGAACTTGGACGAGTGCATTTGAGCATGGAAATAATCCTTGGTGTTCTGTGCCCCCTCTGGTTGTGTTCAGGTTTCTGTCTGTGTTTTCAGACCAGCCAGGCACTATTGCAATAACTGCTCTGAATAGACTCAGTGTTTGTTTGTTTTTCTCCCTCCATTGTCTTAGGAAAAGCCTGTAAGGATGGCACTTGGCAGAGATTGCTCTGGCCTTGTCAGACAGAAGCAGACTGGCTGTAATGTGCTTTTTTCATTTCTCTGAGAGGCACCGGGAGATTGACTGTGCATTTGTTACTTAAGACAGTATTGGTAAAATCTTTTTCAATTATGGCAGACTTCTCATCTTCACAGTGTGGCAGATGTGGCTTTTTCTAGAAGCTGAGCTGGATGTGCTGGAGCCTGGAGAGATGGCTCAGCTGAAACAAAGCTCTCTGCTCTGGTGAGGCATTTATTGCAGCCTGAGATGAGCATCTCCAGTGGGATGTGAGTCATTCATCACAGTCATGCCTCACTGGCACTGGCTGGGGGTGACTGCCATCTCCCTGGACAGGGATGGGGCTCAGGAAGCCATTCAGATCACAGCTCCTCGCTGATGGGAGTTTGTCTCTATGGCTGGCTGCAGCACCACACCAAAGTCAGGGACCAGTAACTCTGAAACCCTGCCAGGGACATCTCCTGGTGGCTCTGGGTGTCACCTGAAAAAAACACCTCAGACCAAACAAACTGCGTGTGTGAAGTGTAGAATTCATTCATAGAGATGCTGACAAGAAATCTCAGTAGTCAGAGATGTTCTTTGGAGGACTGTAGAACACGCTGCTAAATGTGCCAGGAAACTTTGAAAAACTAGGAACTATTAATATGTGGTTACCTGATGATTTATATTCCTTAAATCTGTGTAAATGCTAAGGCAGAAAAAGCAGATAAAAATGACTTTAGCACCTATAAGATTGATTTTATCTTTAGGTTTCATAGTGTTTTACAAAAAATCTGACTGCATTTTGTAGTCAGGTGAGCTGAAGCAGGAAGTGAGGCTGAATTGCCCAGTGTCCAGGAGAGTTGATAATTTCCCTTCAGTGCTACCAGGGTGCCTCACATCCTTGCTGTATCAAACACACTGCCAGGCTGTGAAGATAGGTCAGACAATACAGGGGAACAGCAAGGAAATTTTCTCCTTTTGTGACTTAATAGACTCTTCTGCTCTGTTTGCCCTCTGAGGGAGCCAATAGATTTAATACCCAATTTCTCTCATCTGCTCTCAGAATGCAAATGTGATGGCAGATGAATATACTTTCAAGAATGCTTAACCTAATGGGCATGTAAAGCCCGGTAATTACCAGTTGTTTGTCTCCTCGTGTATAGTGGTTTCAGTAATAGGCAGTACCACACACTGAGATCTTGGTGTGGGCCAGGGCTGGATTCCAGTGCAGCTTCTCCTGCTCTTCCAGTGGAAACAACAACAAAAAATGCAGTGTCCTCATTGCAATTGTTCCATTTTCAGTACCCTGTGAGTACCAACTGGAATAGCAGGTTAATAATCCAAATTTAGCATTTAATCCACCTTTGAGCCAACACGTGTAGCAACAGTGACAGAGTTTTTGTGTTGTACGGGCTGTCCAGGCAGGGATGTTGACAGAGCAGACTGGGCTTTGTGGCTGACAGAAAAAGGATTCAGCCTGCAGTTCCTGACCCTCCCAATCATGTAGGGAAAAGAAGCAAACAAGAAACACAGCTCAAAGTTCATTACTCTCAAATTTGACAACAATGATAAAAGATAAAAAAACTAAAATGGAAACACAGCAGACAAAGTAGAAGTTGGTCCATCTTGCTCCCTGCCTGCAGCACGTTAAAGCCATTGGGAACAATAGAGTGTAGTGGCCAGAGCTGGGCTGGGAATCAACACAGCAGTTCGTGTTGTATTTCATAATTCACGTTGTCATTGAGTGCCGCTGTTGTGCCAATGCTGGGGACATTCCCGGGGCACACACCGAGCCCGACCGGCGCCGCTGCCTGCCCGGACAGCTCCGGTGCTGCTCCAACGCCAGAGCCAGGGCGGCCAGCCCGCTTCGTGGAAAGAGGGGCCGCCCTTTGGTTTGGTAGGCGGTTCT